>NW_024055796.1:0-261609 GCF_902713615.1 Scyliorhinus canicula | reverse complement strand
TGGGCAATTTCTATCCTGCACTCACACAGATGGATTTGTTAATGCAGATGGTAGAATTTAAATTCAAGGGATAATCTGGAATTCAAAGTTGCACTCAGTTTGAGTGATTTTGAAACCATTGTGGTGAGTTTGTGGGAAGGGGAAAGTGTGGGACTGGGATTTGCAGCTTTAGGAAAAAATAGAAACAATTGCTCCCCAGGAACGAGAATTACCTGTTCTGAATTTCTGACCTGTGTAAACTGGTTTTACAGGGTTACAAGGAGTGGATCGATAAACAGGAAACTCAAGTCAATCATCACATCAAGATCTGACAGTCACTCAATTGATCAGGATCTGAATGTCATCAACTTTTGAATGTGGAAGGAGAAATATTTGTTCTGTCTGTCGGAAAAGATTTCAGTGTGACTGGAAAAGCACAAAGACAGAGGAGGATGAGAGGTGACTTAATAGAGCAGGGGTGGGCAAACTACGGGCCGCATGCGGCCCGCCAAAGGTCTTTATGCGGCCCACCAAGATCAAGTCATCAAAAAAAGAAAAAAAAAATTTTTTCTTTTAATTATTTTTTAAATAAGGTTAATGGGGGGGGGGGGGGGGGGCTGTTGGGTTACTGGTATAGGGTGGATACATTGACTTGAGTAGGGTGATCATTGCTTGGCACAACATCGAGGGCCGAAGGGCCTGTTCTGTGCTGTACTGTTCTGTGTTCTATGTTCTATATGAGGCGCCCAGAATCATAACCGGGTGAAGCGCCATTTTTGAAAAGTAGAGAAAAAGAGGGCTAAAGGCAGGATGCCGCCGGGGGAAGCGCTGAGGTATATGCCGCACGCTAATTGGTTAAAACCGGGACTATTCATTACAGTAATATACTATGCGGCCCTTTAAAATTGTGAATTTCTGAATGTGGCCCTTGCACGGAAAAGTTTGCCCACCCCTGTAATAGAGGTTTATAAGATGATGAGGGGGATAGATAGAGTGGATGATCAGAGACTATTTCCTCGGGTGCATGTAGCTGTTACAAGGGGCCATAACTATCCAGTTCAGGTTGGGACATACAGGAGGGATGTCTGAGGTAGGTTCTTTACTCAGAGTGGTTAGAATGTGGAATGAACTGCCTGCTGTGATAGTGGAGTTGGGCATTTTAGGAACTTTAAAACGGTTATTGGATAGATACATGGAGCACACCAGAATGACAGGGAGTGAGATAGCTTGATCTTGGTTTTGGACAATGCATGGCACAACATCGAGGGCCGAAGGGCCTGTTCTGTGCTGTACTCTGACACACACACCCGAGAGAGTGTTCCAGTGAACTGACTGTGGTAAGAGCTTTAACCAGTTGCACAGCTTGATAAACACCACACCCTCTCAGTGAGGAGAAACCATACACATGTTCTGTGTGTGGAGCAAGCTTCAACTGATCGTCCAAAATGGAGAGATACGATGATGACGACACCATTGAGAAACCACCTTGGAAATGTGGGGAATGTGGGAAGGGATTCAGTTACCTGCCTGAGCTGGAAACAGATCAACGCAGTGACACCGTGGAGAGACCATTCACCTGCTCCTTGTGTGGAAAGGGATTCACTCGACTAACACATCTGACTGCACACCAACTTGTTCACTCTGACAGGAGAACTTTTAATGTTCCGATTGTGAGAAGAGCTTTAAAAACAAATTTAATCTTCTGACATACCAGCGAGTTCACACTGGGGAGAGGCCGTTCATTTGCTCTGAATGTGGGAAGAGATTCACTCAGTTATCCAGCCTTTCGACACACCAGCGAATGCACAGCGGGGAGAAACCATTCAGGTGCACTGAGTGTGGGAAGGGATTTGTTCAGTTATCCAACCTTCTGACACACCAGCGAGTTCACACTGGAGAGAAACCATTCACCTGTCCTGAGTGTGGGGTGACATTCGCTCAGTTATCCAAACTGTTGGATCAGCAGCGGGTTCACACCGGGGAGAGACCATTCACCTGCTGTGTGTGTGGGAAGGGATTCACTCAGTTATCCACCCTGCTGAGACACCAGTGCATTCACACTGGGGTGAGACAGTTCATCTGCTGTGAATGTGGGAAGTCAGTCTGCCCAACTCACTTCACACCAATGTGTTCACTCTGACATGAGACCTTTTAAATGTTGCGACTGTGAGAAGAGCTTCAAAGGCAAAATGGATCTGCTGAGTCACCAGCGCAGTCACACTGGAGAGAGGCCATTCACCTGCTCCGTGTGTGGGAAGGGATTCACTCAGCAGTCCCTCTGGCTGAAGCACCAGCGCATTCACAGCAGGGAGACATTATTCATCTGCTCTGTGTGTGGGAAAGGATTCACTCGTTCATTCACCCTGCAGAAACACCAGCGAGTTCACAAGGGATTGGATTCTGTTATTGCTGCTGTTAATCACATCCAAGACTGAACCATGTTCATTCTGACAGTTGGAGTTTGTTTCAGTTGATGTTAATCATTCCTGTGACTTGGCCGAAGTTTAATATTCTGGATATAGATTAATAAAATTAGGTTTGTGTTAACAAGTGTTCAGTCCTTGATTTCTCGAAAATAGGAGGAGACTGATTGATGTCTTGTTACCGACTGTTCCATTGTTGGGTCTTTTTTGATTTACTTTGGAAGATGTGGTAAAGCAAAGATTAAGACCAAAGAAAAAGATTAGAATATGGGAAATGATAAACAGACTGTGGCAGAAAGAGACAGAGAGAACACATTTAAAATTACATCAGTTCAATGCTACATAAATAATAAAAGCACAAAACTAAAGACTCTGTATCAAAACACAAGTAGTATTTGAAACACAACTGATGAATTGACAGCACCTATAGAAATAAGTAAGTACAATCTGATGGCCATTCAGAGACACAGATTGGGACCTGAATTGTTTTATATTCATTCATGGCATGCGAGTGTCGCTGGCCAGTCCAACATTTATTGCCCAGCCCAAATCTCGGAAAAGGTGGAAGAGCGGCTCTGTTAGTTATTTCTTTTGCATTAGTAAATCATACACTTTAATCTCCGTTATTACACAGCTGGTAATAAAAGGGACAGAGACCGGTGATACATTATCTGCAAGTCTTGAAATTTCAGCAGAAAGAGAAGAATGGTCGTTAGCATCTGATTCCCATTCCAATCGCCATGAAGGTTCCAAATGTGCCTCCACTCTGCATCATGATCTTCCCCACACCACCCAGCAGCTCTCGCCCCCTCAGTCCCAGTCGGAGGCATGAGAAACTGCCAAAAAGTGTACCGGCCGCCATGCCAACTGCACAGCCCATCAGGAAGCCCATTCGAACTCTGTTGAAGCAGCTGGGCTGTGACTGCCCGGACGGTCCCACTGTGACTGGCATCGCGGGCGGGGGAGGAGGGGCGATTCCGATTCCCAGTCCTTCAGGATGACATCACCCGGGACAAAGTGGGCTCTGTTAATTATTGATGGTGTCCGCACATTAGACAGGGATGACCTAAGCTCAGAAAATCAGGATGTAGGAGTGGTTTGGTTTGACATGATAAATGCTAAAGGCAAGAATTTACTTCTGGGAGTGGTGTGCAGGCCTCCTAATGGTAACTGCACAGTAGGACAGAGTGTAAAGGAAGAGATAATGGGAGTCTGTCAGAAAAGGTACAGCGACAATCAAGGGGGATTTTAGTCAACTTATAGACTGGAAAAATCAGATGGTCAAAGGTAGAATAGATGAGGAGTTCACAATGTTTTTTAAAAATATTTTTATTCTTCTCCTTTTCACAATTTTTCTCCCAAGTTTACACCCACCAGCAACAAACAATAATCAACAACAAATATATCAAACCCCATTACAATAACAACAATCCCATCCTCCCACCAACCCCCAAACACCAACCCGCATGTTGACATAAACAAATGCAGGTTACAGAGGGACATAGATAAGTTGCAGAGCTGGGCTGAGAGGTGGCAAATGGAGTTTAATGTGAAGTGTGAGGTGATTCACTTTGGAAAGAATAACAGGAATACGGAATATTTGGCTAATGGTAAAATTCTTGGTAGTGTGGATGAGCAGAGGGATCCATGTACATAGATCCCTGAAAGTTGCCACCCAGGTTGATAGGATTGTGAAGAAGGCCTATGGTGTGATGGCCTTTATTGGTAGAGGGATTGAGTTCCGGAGCCATGAGGTCATGTTGCAGTTGTACAAAACTCTTGTACGGCCGCATTTGGAGTATTGCGTACAGTTCTGGTCACCTCATTATAGGAAGGACGTGGAAGCTTTGGAACGGGTGCAGAGGAGATTTACCAGGATGTTACCTGGTATGGAGGGAAAATCTTATGAGGAAAGGCTGATGGACTTGAGGTTGTTTTCGTTAGAGAGAAGAAGGTTAAGAGGTGACCTAATAGAGGCATACAAAATGATCAGAGGGTGAGATAGGGTGGACAGCGAGAGCCTTCTCCCGCGGATGGAGGTGGCTAGCACGAGGGGACATAGCCTTAAATTGAGGGGTAATAGGTATAGGACAGAGGTCAGAGGTGGGTTTTTTACGCAAAGAGTGGTGAGGCCGTGGAATGCCCTACCTGCAACAGTAGTGAACTCGCCAACATTGAGGGCATTTAAAAGTTTATTGGATAAGCATATGGATGATAAGGGCATAGTGTGGGTTAGATGGCCTTTAGTTTTTTCCATGTCGGTGCAACATTGAGGGCCGAAGGGCCTGTACTGCGCTGTATCGTTCTATGTTCTAAATGACAAAAAAGGAATCAGGATTACCCATAGCCATCTTTAATATACATAGCCCCCCTCCCCCAACCCTCCCACCCATCCCGCCCAAATTAATGTTCGATGTTATCCAGTTCTTGAAAGTGCATAATAAATAGTGCCCATGACTTGTAGAACCCCCCTGAGCTTCCCCTCAGTTCGACCTTAACCTTCTCAAGGGTCAAGTATTCCAACAGGTCTCCACGCCACGCCAGGGCACAGGGTGGAGAGGCTGCTCTCCATCCCAGCAGGATCCACCGTCAGGCGATCAACGAGGCGAAGGCTATAATATCTGCCTCTGCACCCGTTTCCAACCCTGGCTGATCCGACACCCCGAACATGGCCTCCCGGGGACCCAGGTCCAGTTTCACGTGCACCACCTTGGAAATTACCCTAAAAAACTCCTTCCAGTAATCCTTCAGCTTTGGACAGGACCGAAACATCTGAAAGTGATTAGCCCCCCCCCCCCCCCCCTCCCCCCCACCTGCAATACTCACACACAACTTCCACTCCTTCAAAGAATCGGCTCATCCTTGCCCTCATGAGGCATGCTCTGTATACCACCTTCAGCAGGATCAGCCCCAACCACGCACATGAGGTGGAGGCATTTACTCTCCGGAGCACCTCACATCCGACCCCATCCTCTATAACCTCTCCCAACTCTTCCTCCCACTTTGCTTTGATCCCCTCCAGTGGTGCCTTATCCTTTTCCGACATAGCTCCGTATACCGCTGACACTGCCTCCAGTCCCCTTGCCGCCAGCACTTCCTCCAGCAACGTGGAAGCTGGTTCCTCCAGGAAGCTTTGTATCGCCTTCCTGGCAAAGTCCCGAACTTGCATATATCTAAACCTTTCTCCCTGCTCCAGCCCATACTTTGCTTCCAGCTCCCTCAATCCTGCAAATTGACCCCGAAGAAACAAATCTTTTAGTGTCTTAATCCCCTTCTCTTCCCATTTCCGAAAGCTTACATCCCACCTCCCTGGCTTAAATCTGTGGTTCCCCCAAATTGGCATTTCCCTTAAATTCTGGCTGGGTTCAGTTCTCAACTCCCTCTGTGCAGAGTGAGAATAAAACCAATTCATCACCATTTTCTCTCCTGGTCACTGGAACCCTGAAGCCCCGCCCACTCCGGGCTGTTCCACCAAGAACATAGAACATAGAACAGTACAGCACAGAACAGGCCCTTCGGCCCTCGATGTTGTGCCGAGCAATGATCACCCTACTTAAACCCACGTAACCCGTATCCCAACAATCCCCCCATTAACCTTACACTACGGGCAATTTAGAATGGCCAATCCACCTAATCCACCTAATCCACCTAAGAAGGTCGTATGTGAAGCAAACAAGCACCGCAGCTGCAAACCAGGGAGCTGACAATGATTGTGAAGGGTTTGCTTCAGCTCACAATGCCCGGGGACTGATTGACGGCGGGTTCGGACCAATAGGAAGAGGGGGCGGGGCTGGAGGACCAAACACAAGCGGCTGATTCTCCAACCAATCAGAGTGAATGGATGGGACAGAGCATTGGTCTCAATGTCTGCGCATGCGCCAGGCCAAACACAGTCGCACGAGAAAATGGTAAGAAGTCTTACAACACCAGGTTAAAGTCCAATAGGTTTGTTTCAAACACGAGCTTTTGGAGCGCTGCTCCTTCCTCAGAAGGAGCAGTGCTCCGAAAGCTCATGTTTGAAACAAACCTGTTGGACTTTAACCTGGTGTTGTAAGACTTCTTACTGTGCTCACCCCAGTCCAACGGCGGCACCTCCACAGCACGAGAAACTGGCGGCCGTTAACTCGGGCCTGTTTCGGGGAAAAGCCCAAGCAGCTTTCGCCGGTTCAAATGCCGCATCTGAGCTTCGTATTGGGGGTTTCAGGCCTGTGCGGGGTGTTTATGAAGCCTCCCAACCCACCCACCAGCTTTAATCATCTCTCAGGACTCACCCGGCAGTACCTCACAGCCAAAACCTTCAACACAACCTCCTCAATCCTGAGCAATGAACAGCACTGCGCATGCTCCAGTTTATAATCAGGGACGTCCGGGCCCAGCCCCGCCCCTCATTCACTCCGATTGGTTGGAGGAGCAACCGCTCCGCTGGGTCCTCCAGACTCGTCCCTTGCATCCTATTGGTCCAGAGCTACCGTCAATCATTCCCTGGGCATTGTGAGCTGGAGCATGCGTAGTGCCGATGCTGAGCTCGGCCGGGCGGTTTCACTGAAACCCGGTGGAGACTCCAAACCCCAAAAAGAGGTTTCTGGGCCCGAGTTTGCATCGAGCGGGGGGACAGCTGCGGCCTGCTCCAGGTGACAGGCCTGAGTTAATGGCCGCCGTCTTTATAGAGGCTGCAAACCCGCAGGGGGCAAAACATCAGAGATAGAGTTTGTTGTGAAACCAATGGGATATTGTAAAACAGGAGGTCAGGGTTACAGTCAACAACAACATCTTCTATTTATATAACACCTTTAACATCATAAATCATCCCAGTCAACTTCACAGGAACATTATAAAACAAAGTGAGACACCCAGACACAAAAGGAGATATTAGGGCAGGTGACCAAAAACTTGGTCAAAGAGGTGAGTTTTAAAGAGTCTGAAAGGAGGTAAGTGAGGTGGAGACGGGGAGGTTTAGGGAGGGAATTCAGTGCTTGGGGCAAGGGAACTGAAAACATGGCCGCAAGTGGGTGGGGCAATTTTAAAAAAGACATAGAACACAGCAGCCAATCACCAGACAGTACACGACCACTATAAAGTCAGAGGGCACCAGTTTTTCCGCTCTCTCGGGACCCAGCCTCTGAGACAGATAGAGCTCGTGAGCATTAGCCAATGCAAACATCATGTGGTAGTCAGTTAGTCTGGTCAGGCTAGCCTAAGGTCTCCAGTCAAGTCAGCATAGTGTCAATCCACATTTGAACATGTAAAATAGTTAGATGTTAAATAAAATCGTGTTGTATCTCATCAAGTGTTGGAAGTCTGTCTCTCGTTACACTGTATCAAATGCAGTCCACATAGACCCAGCCTACCCAACACATCATGGTACCAGGTTTGGATGCTGAGAATTGACGGACCCACCTTGAGGTGATCAGCGTTGACCAGCAATCAGCCATCCGGTGACTTGGACAACGTCCGCCCTCCTCCGCAACTCCGCATCGACGGCAACCTCAGTGCAAACTGGAAGTTCCAACTCTATCTCCAGGCCACCAACCTCGAGGCCGCATCAGACGCCAGGAAGATCACACTATTCCTCTCCACAGCCGGGGAAAACGCCATCCACATCTACAACTCCGTTACATTTGCTGAAGGCTAAGACAAGACGAAATTTAAAACAGTTCTGCTGAAGTTCGACAGCCTCTGCAACATTGAGATGAATGAGTGCTTTGAACGGTACATTTTCCAGCAGAGGCTTCAGGGTAAGGATGAACCTTTCAATACTTTTTGACCCATCTCCGCATCCTCACGCAGTCATGTGACTGACTCGACAATTGAGTCCATGATCCGGGATCAGATCGTTTTCGGGGTCCAGTCCGATTCCCTTAGCAGCAGCTCCTGAAAGTCAAGCAGTTCACACTCACCATCGCTATTGAAACGTGCGTTCTCCACGAGCATGATAACAACCGGTACTCCCACACCAGGAAGGCAGAAATGGCAAAGCTAAACCCCCAGGAGGCAGAACGAGTGCAGGCCATCACACAAATGCAGGGCCTGAGTCTTGATGAGAGTGGCCATTTTGCGCGCTTTTCCCGGCTCCAGCGCATGCGCGCCACGACCAAGGGGACGGCGAGACCGACGACCGGCCTGTGCAGGTGCATACGTCATTCCACCACACTGCGCATGTGCGTTGGTGCACAGAACGCGCTGACGTCGGCGTCATGACGTGTTTGAATTGTGGCTCCACCCATTTAAAGCGGAAATGTCCGGCAAAATCACAACGTTGTCTACAGTGTGGCAAGCTTGGCCGCTACGCCGCCCTTTGAAAAACCAATACACAGGCTGTGCCAGACTCCGACCCCGACAGCCCACCAGATCCTGACGCCGAGTGCCTCAAATCCCATGTGCAGGTTTGGTGGGTTGGCTATGTAAATTGTCCCTAGGAGGGTTATGAGGAGAAGGTGGAACATTGGATTCAATGATCATAGAATTGCTACAGTGCAGAAGGAGGCCATTTGGCCGATCGAGACTGCACCGCCCCTCTGAAAGATCATCGACCTGGGCCAATCTCCCACCCTATCCTCGTAATCCCCTCCCAGGGACAATTTAACAGAACCAGTCCACCTAACCTGCACATCTTTGGACTGTGTGGGAGGAAACATGAGCACCAACAGGAAATCTGTGCAGACACAGATGTGTTCACTCACACACTGCAGCCTGACTTATTGGAACAGGCACTGTGTTTGTTACTCTCAAAGTGAGTGAATCCTTTGCTGTTTCCCCTCTGGGCCCCATCGCCACTATTATTGTCTGATTGTCCCACTGAGACTCTCACTGTTATTATTGGACAATCAGCCAGTCAGCCTGAGCCTGTGGCTGCTCTCACCATCTGGAACCGTCACAATGCCCGGGTGATTGACGGCAGATCCTGACCAATAGGAAGAGGAGGGGCGGTACTGGAGGACCGACCGGGAGCGGCTGGTCCTCCAACCAATCGGAGTGAATGAGGGGCGGGGCCCGCTGTGATGGACGCATGCGCAGTGCGGGCAATGGCGAAGGAGAAGGGCTGTGTCTTCACATCCAGAATTGGTGAGAGGTGTTTAACAATATGGAGGGAGCAAGAGATCGCAGGGGTGGGCGGAACCGTTGTGTAAAGTTGTTGCAATCGCAAAAGTCGGAAAAGTTTACGGGACCCAGTTTGTACCGAGCGGAGCTGCAGCTCCTCACGTTCGGCTCGGGTTAACGGCCGCCATCTTTATTGGATGTGCATCAGGGCGCATGCGCGTTTCTCATCTTTGTCGGGGCGATGTTTCAATGAGTGGGAGGAGCTTGTTCCCCATTGTTCAGAATGGAGACAACTTGTCCATCAAACTGGATTCGTCTTTCAGTCCCAATGTCTTATTGATGATGCAAAGCGGTGGCAGAGATGGAAAGAAAAGGAAGCCAATCCTGCTCTCCGGATTTCACTGTCTCATTGGACATCCTGTCCCATGTGCCCAAAGCTCTGCAGCTCTGTTCAGTCACATGAAGACCCAGGGCAGAAATAAACAATTCTGAATCAACATTGTCCTCAAATCAGGGACTGCTGATGACAATGAGGGTCAGTGTGCAGTGGGAGGCATGAGCGGTCATCCTGGACCCATAAGCAGTAAGGGAAAATGTTGTGAATTTCTATTCTGGACTGACAATTATTAATTTTGGAAACTCCTTTTACAGGGGGTTAGTCGGGGAGGATTTACACACAGCAAATTCAAACCAGGAGAAATGTTTATCTTTCCTGAATTACTTCTGGACTGACAGTGATGCCTTTGTAAACTTCTTTCACAGGGTCTTAGAAAGGGATTCTCAGACAGGAAACTCACAACCAATCCTCACATCAAATTCTGACAGCACCATTCGGGTTATCAGGACCTGAAGATTATCGACCTTTGTGTGTGAGCATTGAGTTCCATATCATTATCACTCACTGTATAAAATGTCTACCTCCTATCTCCCCTGTAGATCTTGTTCACAATCTTAAATCTGTGTCCCGTAATCCTTTTACAATCTACTGATGGGAACAATTTTTGAAAGTCTTTTGCTGGGTTTGCCGTTGTTGTTTCTGGTGCCTGGGCTGATGCCGGGTGGTCCGTCTGGTTTCATTCCTTTTTCATGTTTTTGTTGTGGTTGAATCAGCTTGGACCAGTCCATTTAGGGTCCAGAACACAATTGAAGTCTCCTCCAAGAATCAATTGATCTGTATCCAGGATGGATTCCAACAATTTTTTTACAAATGTTTTTGAGATCCCCTCATTAAAAAAAATAGAGAAGCAGAATTAGGCCATTCAGCCCATCGAGTGTTTGAATTTGCTCTGCCATTCGATCATGGCTGATATGTTTCTCATCCCCATCCATCTTGTATTGTACCTCTCTTGAAATGAGTGCAAACATTGCATTTGCCTTTCTAACTGCCAACTTTCCTTTATTTGTTCTTGGGATGTGGGTGTTACCTTGGCCCAATATTACTAATTGTAATCAGTTCATAAAGCATAATTTATATCAGAAATATCCATTTCAATGGCGGGTTTATTACCCAACATGCGTAGCAGCTGAGAATGTGCTCTAGCCACATGACAGACGCTCCGCGCACATGCATAGAGTCCGGCTGTGACTGGAGAGTTCAGATTGCACAGTTCAGATTGTCGCTGACGATGCGAGGAGCGGGAAAGAAACATTAGAGTAACTTTCAGGACTGGAGCCGGTGGGTGGCCGGGGAGCAATAGAAGCTGCGGAGTGAGCCAGGAGGCTTCATAAATACCCCATGGAGAGGGCAGCATGGTGGTACAATGGGTTAACCCTGCTGCCTCACGGCGCCAAGGTTCCAGGTTCGATCCCAGCTCTGGGTCACTGTCTGTGAGGAGGTTGCACATTCTCTCCGTGTTTGCGTGGGTTTCACCCCCACAACCCAAAGATGTGCCCGTTAGGTGGATTGGCCATACTAAATTGCCCCTTAATTGGAAAAAATGAATTGGGTACTCTAAATTTATGTTTAAAAAAAAAAGATAAATAAATACTCCATGGAGGCTTCAACTCCCGAGTAAAATGTTAATGGTCTCGTCTTAAGCAGCACCGAATAGAGTGAGAGCTGAGCGGTGACAGGCACGGGTTACCGGCTGCCATCTTTACAGAGGACAAGGTGCCTCAGGGTGCATGCGCTGCGAGCCTGGACCGGATTCCAACTTTCCTGGATTGACTGACTGGAGTCTCCAGGATTATATATATATATATATATATATATTTTTAAATTTAGATTAGCCAATTATTTTTTCCAATTAAGGGGCAATTTAGCGTGGCCAATCCACCTACTCTGCATGTACAGTTGCAGCATACCCTGTGCTCTTGAACTCAAACCCCCTGTTAATAAACGCTAACACACTATAGGTCTTCTTCACGGCTCTGTCCACTTGAGTGGCAACCTTCAGAGATCTGTAGACATGAACCTCAAGGTCTCTCTGTTCCTCCACATTCCTCAGAACTCTGCCGTTGACCTGTAATCCGCATTCTAATTTTTTCGACCAAAATGAATCACCTCGCACTTATCAGGGTTAAACTCCATCTGCCATTTTTGGGTTGTGGGGGTGAAACCCACGCAGACACAGGGAGAACGTGCAAACTCCACACGGACAGTGACCCAGAGCCGGGATCGAACCTGGGACCTCAGCGCCATGAGGCGGTTGTGCTAACCACTAGGCCACCGTGCTGCCCATCCAGGATTATATTTGAATCATTTGTGGGAGTCACTGGCTGGGCCAACATTTATTGCACATCCCTAATTTCCCTTAAACCGAGTGGCTGGCTCGGCCATCTTGGAGGGCATTTAAAGAGTCAACCACATTGCTGTGGTTTGGAATCGTGTCGGCCAGACCAGGCAAGGATGGCAGATTTTCTTTTCTATTCATTCTCGGGATGTGGGTGTCGCTGGCTGGGCCAGAATTCACTGCCCATCCCTAATTGCCCTTGAACTGAGTGTATCTCAGTGAGCATTTTAAGGGTCGACCAGCTGACTGTGGATCTGGAGTCACGTGTAGGCCAGACCAGGTAAGGATAGAAGATTTCCTTCACTGAAGGACATCAGTGAACCAGATGGGTCTTTGCAATAATTGACAATGGCTTCATGGTCATCAGTAAACTTTCAATGAATTAAACTTTTGCCTTCTACCTTGGTGAGGTTCATACCTGGGTGTCTGGAAAATCATTGGGACAGTAAAGAAGATTTTTGAATATTTCTCTTCAGATATTGAAAATGTAAGGTAATGAGTCCTTTTACTTCCCAATTGGCCGAGGAAGGCAGTGTGTCACAAGGATGGATGTGTTGACCGATTAATGGCTGGAGGAGGGGGGCAGGTCATGTGATCAAACCTCCAGGAATACATTGAATCTAAGTTGGTGAAGAGAGAATGTTGTGAATTTCTATCCTAAACTGACAGTGAGGTTTCTGTAAATTTACAGGATACTGGAAGAGGAGGTTTAACAGACGGGAAACGCAAACCAAACGTCACATCGCAATCTGACAGAGTCACTCGATTCATCAGAACCTGAATTTCAGCAGCATCTGGGTGTGGAAGGTAAAAGGTTTGTCTGTTCTGTCTGTGAGGGAAGATTTCAGGTCTCAGTGTGACTGGAAAAGCCCCAAGATTCACAAACCCTGGTTAGACCAAACCTGGAGAACTGCACATAGAACATGCAATAGTACAGCACAGAACAGGCCCTTCGGCCCTCGATGTTGTGCCGAGCATTGTCCGAAACCAAGATCAAGCTATCCCACTCCCTGTCATTCTGGTGTGCTCCATGTGCCTATCCCATAACCACTTGAAAGTTCCTGAAGTGTCCGACTCCACTATCACAGCAGGCAGTCCATTCCACACTCTAACCACTCTCTGACTAAATAACCTACCTCGGACATCCCTCCTATATCTCCCACCCTGAACCTTATAGTTCTGCCCTCTTGTAACAGCTACATCCACCCGAGGAAATAGTCTCTGAACGTCCAATCTATCTAGCCCCCTCATCATCTTATAAACCTCTATTAAGTCGCCTCTCGTCCTCCTCCGCTCCAAAGAGAAAAGCCCTAGCTCCCTCATCCTTTCCTCATAAGACCTAACCTGGAAACCAGGCAGCATCCTGGTAAATCTCCTTTGCACCCTTTCCAATGCTTCCACATCCTTCCTATAGTGAGGTGACCAGAACTGCACACAATACTCCAAATGTGGTCTCACCAGGGTCATGTACAGTTGCAGCATAGCCCTGTGGCTCTTGAACTCAAACCCCCTGTTAATAAACGCTAACACACTATAGGTCTTCTTCACGGCTCTGTCCACTTGAGTGGCAACCTTCAGAGATCTGTTGACATGAACCTCAAGGTCTCTCTGTTCCTCCACATTCCTCAGAACCCTGCCGTTGACCTGTAATCCGCATTCTAATTTTTTCGACCAAAATGAATCACCTCGCACTTATCAGGGTTAAACTCCATCTGCCATTTTTCGGCCGAGCTCTGCATCCTATCAATGTCTCTTTACAGCCTACAACAGCCCTGCACCTCATCCACTACTCCACCAATCTTGGTGTCATCGGCAAATGTACTGACCCACCCTTCAGCTCCCTCCTCCAAGTCATTAATAAAAATCACAAATAGCAGAGGAATCATCACTGATCCCTGTGGTACACCGCTGGTAACTGGTCTCCAGTCTGAAAATTTTCCATCCACCACCATCCTCTGTTTTCTATATGATAGCGAGTTACTTATCCAATTGGCCAAATTTCCCTTATTCCCACACTTCCTTACTTTCTTCATAAGCCGACCATGGTGAACCTTATCAAACACCTTACTAAAATCTATGTATATGACATCAACTGCTCTACCTTAATCTACACACTTAGTTACCTCCTCAAAGAATTCAATCAAATTTGTGAGGAAGACTTACCCTTCACAAACCCGTTTTGACTATCCTGCATCTTTAAGCTGCATCTTTCCAAATGGTCATAAATCCTATCCTTCAGGACCTTTTCCATTAACTTGCCAACCACCGAGGTAAGACTAACCGGCCTAAAATTACCAGGGTCATTTCTATTCCGTTTCTTGAGCAGAGGAACAGCATTTGCCACTCTCCAGTCCTCTGGCACTATCGCCGTGGACAGTGAGGACCCAAAGGTCAAAGCTAAAGGCTCTGCAATCTCATCCTTTGCCTCCCAAAGAATCCTTGGATATATCTAATCTGGCCCAGGGGACTTGTAGACACTAAAGTTTTTCAAAATTGCTAATACATCCTTCCTCAGAACATGTATCTCCTCCAGCCTACCTGCCTGTATCACACACTCGTCCTCAAAAACATGGCCCCTCTCCTTGATGAACACTGAAGAAAAGTATTAATTCAACGCATCTCCTATTTCTTCTGACTCCATGCACGATATCCCACTACTGTCCTTGACCAACCCTAACCTCACCCTGGTCATTCTTTTATTTCTCACGTAAGTGCAAAAAGCCTTGGGGTTTTCCTTGATCCAACCCGCCAAGGACTTCTCATACCCCCTCCAAGCTCTCCTAAGCCCTTTTTTTTTTTAGCTCATTCCTTGCTACCTCAAGCGACCCAACTGAACCTTGTTTTCTCATCCTTACATACACTTCTTTTTCCCTCTTGACAAGACATTCAACTTCTTTTGTGAACAATGGTTCCCTCACACGGCCATTTCCTCCCTGCCTGACAGGGACATACCTATCAAGGACACACAGTATTTGTTCCTTGAACAAGCTCCACTTTTCATTTGTGCCTTTCCCTGACAGTATCTGTTCCCATCTTATGCTCCCTAATTCTTGCCTAATCGCATCATAATTACCCCTCCCCCAATTATAAACCTTGCCCTGCCGTATGGCCCTATCCCCCTCCAGTGCAAAAGTGAAAGACACCGAATTGTGGTCACTATCTACAAAGTGCTTTCCCACAAACAAATCTAACACTTGGCCCAGTTCATTACCCAGTACCAAATCCAATGTGGCCCCCCTCTTGTCGGCCTATCCATATATTGTGTCAGGAAACCCTCTTGCACACACTGTACAAAAACTGCCCCCCTCCGAACTGTTCAACCTATAAAGTTTCCAATCAATATTTGGAAAGTTAAAGTCACCCATGACAACTACCCTGAGACCTCCACACCTATCCATAATCTGTTTTGCAATTTCTTCCTGCACATCTCTATTACTATTTGGGGGCCTATAGAACACTCCTAACAATGTGACCGCTCCTTTCCTATTTCTAACTTTGGCGCATATTACCTCAGTAGGCAGATCCCCTTCGAACTGCCTTTCTGCAGCCGTTAAACTATCCTTGATTAATAATGATACTCCTCCATCTCTTTTACCACCTTCCCTACTCTTACTGAAACTTCTATACCCCGGAACTTCCAACAACCATTCCTGTCCCTGTTCTAACCATGGCCGGGATTCTCCTCTACCCGGCGGGGCAGGGGGTCCCGGCGTTGCGGTGTAGCACCAACCACTCCGGCGTCGAGCCTCCCCAAAGGTGCAGAATTCTCTGCACCTTTAGGGGCTAGGCCCGCGCCGGAGTGGTTTCCGCTGCGCCGGGCGGCGCCAAAACCGGCGCCAACCGCCTTTGGCGCCCGACGTCGGGGCTGGCCGAAAGGCCTTCGCTGGTCCGTGCATGCGCCGGTGCCTCAGCGGCTGCTGACGTTACCACCGGCGCATGCGTGGTAGGGGGAGGTCTCTTCCGCCTCAGCCATGGTGGAGGCCGTGGCAGCGGCGGAAAAAAAAGAGTGCCCCCACGGCACTGGCCCACCCGCCGATCGGTGGGCCCCGATCGCGGGCCAGGCCACCGTGGGGGCACCCCCCCGGGGTCCGATCGCCCCGCAACCCCCCCAGGACCCGGGGCCCGTTCGCGCCGCCTGCTCCCGCTGGCAGCAGAGGTGCTCCAATTCCCGCCAGCGGGAGAGGCCTGTCAGCGGCGGGACTTCGGCCCATCGCGGGCCGGAGAATCGCCGCGGGGGGCACACTGATCGGCGGGGCGTGATTCCTGCTCCCGCCGATTCCCGGGTGGCGGAGAATTCCGGCCATGGCGGGGGCGGGATTTGCACCAGCCCCAGGCGATTCCCAACCCTGCGGGGGGTTGGAGAATTCCTCCCCATGTCTCCGTAATGGTCACAACATCGTAGTCCCAAGTACCAATCCACGCTCCAAGTTCACCTACCTTATTCCGGATGCTCCTTGCATTGAAATAGACACACTTCAACCCACCTTTCTGTCTGCTGGTACACTCCTGCGACCTTGATACCCTCCTCAGTACCTCACTGTGTTCAGTTCTGGGCAACAAACCTGGGGAAGGATAGAATGGCCTCGGAGGGAGTGTAGCACAGATTATCCTGAGTGATATGTGAACCGCTCCGGGGTTAAATTACAAGGTGAGATGAGACAGAAATGGCAGAGTCAGCTGGCAGCACGGTGGTGCGGTGAGTCGCACTGTTGCCTCACGGCGCTGTGGTCCCAGGTTCTAAGCCAGCTCTGGGTCACTGTCCATATGCAGTTTTCACATTCTCCCCATGTCTGCGTGGGTTTCGCCCCCGCAACCCAAAGATGTGCAGGAGAGGTGGATTGACCATGCTAAATAGCCCCTTAATTGGAAAAAATGAATTGGGTACTCTAAATTTATTTTTAAAAATGTATAAATTATGGGCAGAGACGGGCATTCGGACCATTGAGTCCATGCTAGCTCTCTAGTCGGCACGGTGGTTAGCCATTGCTTCACAGCGCCAGGGACCTGGGTTCGGTTCCCGGCAATTCTCGCTTTGTGTACCCGAACAGGAGCCGGAGTGTGACGACATGGGGATTTTCACAGTAACTTCATTGCAGTGTGAATGTAAGCCTACTTGTGACACTAATAAATATTATTATTATCTGGACCAATCCAGTCAGAGTCATTCTCCTGCTCTGTCTCTGTATCCTCACATGTTTATTTCTCTCAGGTTTCTATCCAGTTAAAAAAAAAAATCATTTATTGTGTCTATTTCCAAACTCCGTCATTGGCAGCAAGTTTAAGGTCATTGCCACTGGCTGCGTAAAAACATTCTTCCTCATACCTCCTGGACCATTTACATGCACAGATACAGAGCAAGGTAGAAAATAGGAGCAGGAGGAGACCATTTGGCCCTTGGAGCCTGCTCCACCATTCATTACGATCAAAGCTGATTAGGCTCAATAGCCTAATCCCGCTTTCCCCCCATATCCTTTGATCCCCTTCACCCTCAGTGCTGTATCTAACTACTTCTTGAAAACATGCAATGTTTTGGCCTTAATTAGTTCCTGTGGCGACAAATTCCACAGGCTCCCCACTCTCTGGGTGAAGAAATTTCTCCTCATCTCTGTCCTAAATGGTCTACCCCGTATCCTCAGACTGTGACCCCTATTTCTGGACACACCCACTATCGGGAACATCCTTCCTGAATCTACTCTGTCTCACTCTGTTTTTTGTTAGAATGCCCAATTCTATTTTTGCACTTAAGGGGCAATTTTAGCGTGGCCAATCTACCTACCCTGAGCATCTTTAGATTTGTGGGGGTGAGACCCATGCAAACACAGGGAGAACGTGCAAACTCCACACAGACAGTGACCCGGGGTCGGGATGGAACCTGGGTCCTTGGCGACATGAGGCAGCAGTGCTAACCACTGCACCACCCATTTTTTATCGGTTTCTATGAGATCCCTCCTCATTCTTCAGAACTCCAGCGAATACAGTCCTAACCAATTCAACCTAATCTGCACATCTTTGAACTGTGGGAGGAAATCAGAGCACCCGGAGGAAACCCACACAGACACGGGGAGAAAGTGCAAACTCCACACAGTCAGGGTGGGAATTGAACCCGAGTCCTTGGTGCTGTGAGGCAGCAGTGCTAAGCACTATGCCACCCCCTGTCTTTCAACCCTCGAGAAACAGAATCTTATCCCCATCTGAACTGGGTGACCCCTCACTTTGCAACAGTGACCCCCTTGTTCCAGATTCTCCCACAAGAGGAAACATCCTCTCCACATCCACCCTGTCAAAACCTCTCAGGATCTTCTCCCGCGGATGGAGGTGGCTAGCACGAGGGGACATAGCCTTAAATTGAGGGGTAATAGATATAGGACAGAGGTCAGAGGTGGGTTTTTTACGCAAAGAGTGGTGAGGCCGTGGAATGCCCTACCTGCAACAGTAGTGAACTCGCCAACATTGAGGGCATTTAAAAATTTATTGGATAAGCATATGGATGATAAGGGCATAGTGTAGGTTAGATGGCCTTTAGTTTTTTTTTTCCATGTCGGTGCAACATCGAGGGCCGAAGGGCCTGTACTGCGCTGTATCGTTCTATGTTCTATCTTATATCGTTCAATCCAGGTTTTACCCAAAACTTTAAATCTGTGTCCTGACTGTTTGTACGATTAGTGAATGGAAACAGAGTTTCTTTGTCCACCTTATGGAAACCTGGCATAACCTTGTGTCCCTGAATCAAACCTCCCTCAACCTCCTTTGCTGGAACCATTCTGGTAAATCTCCTCTGCATCTTCTCATCTTTCCTGAAGAGTGGTGGACAGAGCTTTATAAAGATTCATAGAATAGAATTAGAACCATAGAATTCCGACAGTGCAGAAGGAGGCCATTCAGCCCATCGAGTCTGCACTGATTCTCTGAAAGGGCACCCTGCCTCGGCCCACACCCCTACCCTGTCCCTGTAACCCCATAGCCCCACCTAACCTGCACATCCCTGGACACTAAGGGGCAATGTATCAAGGCCAATCCACCTAACTTTCCCTTCTGTGGACTGTTAGAGTAAACCTGAGCTGGAAACCCACGCACACACGGGGAGAAAGTGCAAACTCCACACAGACAGTCACCAAGGCCGGAAATGAACCTGGGTCCCTGGTGCTGTGAGGCAACAGTGCTAACCACTGTGCCACCAGAAGCATAGTTTTGGTATCAATATTACTGTTTATGAAGCTCAAGATCGAATTTGCTTTGCCAACTGCTCTCTTAGTATGTCTTGGAGTTATATAAAATTCCTCTTCACCTCTTTCTCTCTCCTCCCAAAGAGGCCAGTTAGGTGTTTATGACAATCCAGCAGTTTTCACGGTCACTTTTTCCTAGTGCCGGCCCCACAAATGACCAGATTCATTCAGCTCAATTTGACAACCTGCTTTTGTGTTTTTGTGGGATCTCTCTCATTCCCTATTTTCTGTTTTGAATCTGTTTCGCAGGGTGTTCGAAGGGGAGGCTTCAAAGGTCGTGAATCTCAAACCAAAACATCACACCCTCTATTTATCATATCCTGAACATCATAGGATTTTGAACATGGAAGGAAAGAGCATCGTTCACATTGGGGAGAAACCGTACACGTGTTGTGTGTGTGGACGAGGATTCAGTCAATCATCAGGCCTCACAAGCCACAAATGCAGTCAGATTGAGGAGAAACCGTGGAAATGTGCGGACTGTGGGAAAGGATTCACTTCCCCATCCCAGCTGGAAACTCATCGACGCAGTCACACTGGGGAGAGACCATTCACCTGCTCCAAGTGTGGGAAGGGATTCACTATGTCATCCAACCTGCTAAGACACGAGCGAGTTCATACTGGGGAGAGACCTTTCACCTGCTCCAAGTGTGGGAAGGGATTCACTCGGTCATCCGAACTGCTGAGACACCAGCGAGTTCATACTGGGGAGAGACCATTCACCTGCTCAGAGTGTGGGAAGGGATTTACTATTTCAGACCACCTGCTGAGTCACCAGCGAGTTCACACTGATGAGAGACCGTTTCAATGTCCAGACTGTGGGAAGTGCTATAAAAGTTCTGGGGCACTGATGAGCCATCAACGTGTTCACACTGATGAGAGACCATTTAGTTGCTCTCACTGCGGGACTGGGTTCAGACAATCATCTGACCTCAATGTACATCAGCGAATTCACACTGGGGAGAGGCCATTCACCTGCTCCGAGTGTGGGAAGGGATTCACTCGGTCATCAACCCTGCAGAAGCACCAGCGAGTTCATACTGGGGAGAGACCATTCACCTGCTCCAAGTGTGGGAAGGGATTCACTCAGTCATCGGCCCTACGAAGACACGAGCGAGTTCATACTGGGGAGAGACCATTCACCTGCTCCAAGTGTGGGAAGGGATTCACTGAGTCATCCGAACTGCTAAGACACAAGCGAGTTCACACCGGGGAGAGACCATTCACCTGGAGAGACCATTCACCTGCTCCAAGTGTGGGAAGGGATTCACTCAGTCATCCGAACTGCTGAGACACCAGTGAGTTCATACTGGGGAGAGATCATTCACCTGCTCCAAGTGTGGGAAGGGATTCACTCGGTCATTACATGTGCTGACACACCAACGAGGCCGCAAGTAACGACAGTAATTGGATTTTGCTGTTCCTCACATTCAGGACTGAAACATATTAATTTGGGTCTCTTTCTGCTGATAACAAACTCCACCCCATTTACAGTGGCTAATATTCTGGCTAAAAGTCAAATAAATTATATTTTTGTTAAATATGCAGAGTGTTGAAACTTGTTAATATCTCTGACACAAGTTAGTTCCTTTTGAAGTACTCTCGCTCTCCCCTGTCTCTTCCATCCTCACCTCCAACAAGAAGTGTGAGGAGCTTGTGGAGCTTCTTTGTGACTGGGATTGAGTCAATCCGATCAGCTGCCTCTGCCTCCCATTAGATCAGACTTGAGAGAAAGTTCTATAGAAAAGCTGCAACACCAATACACTGCTCCCAGTAGTTGATGGTAGAGTGGTTCAGTAAGTAAAATTAGTGAATTAAAAATGTGTGTGATATGGAGTAAAAACAGAAAATGCTGGATGAACATAACATGTCTGGCAGCATCATAGAATCCCTTCAGTGCAGAAGGAGCCCATTCGGCCCATCGAGTTTGCACCAACCCTACAAATGTGCACCCCCCCCACCAATGCTGGCGCACCCTCCCTGCCCTCTCCCCGTAACCTCACTTCACCGTTGATCACCAAGGGGCAATTTAGCATAACAAATCCACCAAACCTGCACATCTTTGGACAGTGGGAGAAAACTGGAATGAGAAAAGCCCTAGCTCCCTCAACCTTTCCTCATAAGACCTACTCTCCAATCCAGGTAGCTTCCTGGTAAATCTCCTTTGCACTCTTTCCAATGCTTCCACATCCTATAATGACGTGACCAGACTGCACACAATACTCCAAATGTGGTCTAACCAAGGTCTTGTAAAGTTGCAGCATAACCTCACGGCTCTTCAACTCAATCCCCCTGTTAATAAACGCTAACACACTATCTGCTTTCTTCACGGCCCTATCCACTTGGGTGGCAACTTTCAGAGATCTATGGACATGAACTCCGAGATCTCTCTACTCTTCCACATTCTTCAGAACCCTGCCGTTAACCCTATAATCCGCATTCAAATCTGTCCTACCAAAATGAATCACCTCTCACCTAACAGGGTTAAACTCCACTTTTCAGCCCAGCTCTGCATCCTATCAATGTCTCTTTGCAGCCTACAACAGCCCTCCACATTATCCACTACTCCACCAACCTTGGTGTCATCAGCAAATTTACTAACCCAACCTTCAACTCCATCATCCAAGTCATTGAT
This sequence comes from Scyliorhinus canicula, assembly GCF_902713615.1. Classification (NCBI taxonomy): domain Eukaryota; kingdom Metazoa; phylum Chordata; class Chondrichthyes; order Carcharhiniformes; family Scyliorhinidae; genus Scyliorhinus; species Scyliorhinus canicula. The sequence goes on along the minus strand of NW_024055796.1, from coordinate 239,579 downwards.
AAAAATCACAAATAGCAGAGGACCCAGCACTGATGCCTGTGGTGCACCGCTGGTAACTGGGCTCCAGGATGAAAATTTACCATCTACCACCATCTTCTGTCTGCTATGTGATAGCCAGTTACTGATCCAATTGGCCGAATTTCCTTCTATGCCATGCCTCCTTACGTTCTGCCTGAGCCAACCATGGGGCACCTTATCAAACGCCTTACTAAAATCCATGTATACGACATCAACTGCTCTACCTTCATCTATGTACTTAGTTACCTCCTCAAAGAGTACAATCAAACTTACCCCTCACAAATCTATGCTGACTATCCTGGATTGTGCTATATCTTTTCAAATGATCATAAATCCTATCCCTTAGGACACTTTCCAATAATTTACCTGTGGCTATCCTCCTCAGCAACATGGCCCCTCTCCTTTGTGAACACTGAAGAAAAGTATTCATTCAGGGCCTCTCCTACATCTTCAGACTCCATGCACACGTTCCCACTACTGTCCTTGACCAGCCCTAACTTCACCTGGGTCATTCTTTTATTCCGCACATAAGCGTAAAAAGCGTTGGAGTTTTCCTTGATCCGCCAAGGACTTCTCATGCCCCCTCAAAGCTCTCCCAAGCCCTTGCTTGAGCTCCTTCCTAGCTATCTTGTATCCCTCAAGTGCCCTAACTGAACCTTGTTTTCACATCCTTACATAAGTCCCCTTCTTCCTCTTGACAAGACATTCAACCGCTTTTGTAAACCATGGTTCCCTCACTCGACCATTTCCTCCCTGCCTGACAGGGACATACATGTCAAGGACACGCAGTATTTGCCCCATGAATAAGCTCCACATCTCAATTGTGCCTATCTCTGACAGTTCCTGTTTCCATCTTATGCTCCCCAATTCTTGCCTAATCGCATCATAATTACCCTTCCCCCAGTTATAAACCTTGCACTGCCGTTTGTTCCTATCCCTCTCCATTGCTATAGTGAAAATCACTGAATTGTGGTCACTATCTCCAAAGTACTCTCCCATAAAGAAATCTAACACTTGGCCCGGTTCATTACCCAGTACCAAATCTAATGTGGCCCCGCCTCTTGTCAGTCTATCCACATATCGTGTGAAGAAACCCTCCTGCACACACTGGATGAAAACAGCCCCATCCAAACTATTTGAATTATAGTGGTTCCGATCAATATTTGGAAAGTTAAAGTCACCCATGACAACTACGCTGTGACTACCGCACCTATCCAAAATCTGCATTGCAATCTCTTCCTCCACCTCTCTGTTACTGTTTGGGGGCCTATAGAAAACTCCAAACAAAGTGACCGCTCCTTTCCTATTTCTAACTTCAGCCCAAACTGTAGCAAGGGATTCATATCTCGCCTGTGCTGGAAATTCATCGGCGCAGTCACACTGGGGAAAGACCATTCACCTGCTCCAAGTGTGGGAAGAGGTTCACTCGACTAACTCACCTCACTACAGACCAACTTGTTCACTCTGACACCGGACCTTTTAAATGTTCTGACTGTGAGAAAAGCTTTAAAAAAGCAAATCTGCTGATACACCAGCGGGTTCACACCGGGGAGAGGCCGTATCCCTGCTCTGAATGTGGGAAGGGATTCATTCAGTTATCCAGCTTTCTGTTACACCAGCGAGTTTACACTGGGGAGAAACCAGTTGCCTGCCCCAAGTGTGGGACGACATTCACGCAGTTACGCAAACTGTTGGATCACAGCGAGTTCACACTGGGGAGAGACCATTCACTTGTTCTGTGTGTGGGAAGGGATTCACTCAGTTATCAATCCCAATGAGACACCGGCGTGTTCACACTGGGGCGAGACCATTCACCTGCCTGGTGAATAATCATAGAACATAGAACGATACAGCGCAGTACAGGCCCTTCGGCCCTCGATGTTGCACCGACATGGAAAAAAAAAAACTAACCCCCCCCCCCCACCCCAACCCAAGACTGGAAATTCCCGCCCAAGGTAAAGGACCTTTAATGGGGTAGCACAGTTGCACAGTGATTAGCACAGTTGCTTCACAGCGCTAGGGTCCCAGGTTTGGGTCACTGTCTGTGCGAAGTCTGCACGTTCTCCCCATGTCTGCGTGGGTTTCCTCCGGATGCTCCGGCTTCCCCCCACAAATCCAGAAAGACGTGGTATTAGGTAATTTGGACATTCTGTCATGTGAGAGTACTTTAAGAACTAGGTGTTTATCAGAAAGCTGTAGTGCATGTATCTTTAAGAACTTGATGTTCATCAAATAGCTGTAGTAAATGTACCTTTAAGAACTGGATGTTTATCAAAATGCTCTAGTGCATGTACCTTCAAGAAATGGGTGTCTATCAAATAGCTGCAGTGATATCAGAGTGTGGGTGGAGCTGGGCTGTCTGTCTTCCCTGCAGCTATTTGATAAACACCCATTTCTTAAAGGTGCACTCACATGACAATTCTGAATTCTCCCTCTGTGGACCTGAACAGGCTCCGGAATGTGCTGACTAGGGGCTTTTAACTGTAACTTCATTGCAGTGTTAATGTAAGACTACTTATGACAATAAAGATTAGGATTAGCACGAGGGGACATAGCCTTAAATTGAGGGGTAATAGATATAGGACAGAGGTCAGAGGTGGGTTTTTTACGCAAAGAGTGGTGAGGCCGTGGAATGCCCTACCTGCAACAGTAGTGAACTCGCCAACATTGAGGGCATTTAAAAGTTTATTGGATAAGCATATGGATGATAAGGGCATAGTGTAGGTTAGATGGCCTTTAGTTTTTTTTTTCCATGTCGGTGCAACATCGAGGGCCGAAGGGCCTGTACTGCGCTGTATCGTTCTATGTTCTATGATTATAAAAAAAAATGTTCCAGCAAATTTCCATCCCACCCAGGATGATTCCCACGGCCGGAAATACGATCCTAACAAATGGGGTGAAGCCAAATCTTTAAAAGTCAAAGTCTTTCTTTCAAATTGTTGCCGTGCTGTCAGGGGAAAAGGTTAACTTCTTTGCTTGTTTACAAAAGGGAAGAGGAAACATTCACAAAGCTTCCCACAGCTTGTGAACTCCGAAACATAACTTCAAGGCTGAAGTTTATCTTCAGAGATTGAAACGATTGGTGCCTTTTCTAATTGTCCCAGTAAATTGTGATTCACACTGAAAGGTCTACTTTCACTCAGTAATTAGAACATTTCACTTTCTCAGCACTGACACTTTAGATCAAATCCCAATTGTTCAATTCCCTTGTAGCTGGTGTGTGGAGAAGATCATGTTCACTGTAGATCTGTCAGCACAGAAACCGCACTCTGCTTCTGGATAAATTCAGTCTGCAAGTAGATGAATCTATTAAACATCACCCAAGTGAAGGTCTTCCCCTGACTCTAAGGAGTGAGATGTCCCTGTAGTTGATGCTGTCTCCTCTGTCACTGCTGTTTTTATTGCATCACACATGTTCCATGGACCAGTCTCACAGTCCAAAAGGGGAGGGCAGGAAGGTGTGACAGTCGATGGGACTTTCTGTGTGTGAGCAGTTCAGCTGGAATTCCATCCTTGCCAGGCACCTTTCTGCTTGCTCAGCAATCAATGGCCTTTTCCAGCTCAAATTATGAGGGTTCCTTGTCCAACTCGACCATGACAGGAATCTGGAGGAGAGTCAAACAGAGACTGGGAGATGCCCGTCTCACAGGGGTACAGCTCACTGTTGTGTTCAACCCAGCTCCTCCTCACTCTCTCACCATGACTGACACTGAGCATGCTCAGAGCACACACCCACACTGCACCTGCGCACTGGCCTCGTACACTCACTGATAGGGAACTTCCTGCAGCCCGGGGGATTCTGGGTAACACAGCCGCCATAGAGAGCAATTAGTAAACAGGAAGATTCTATTTCCCAGTCAGCAAAGCAGAAGATCCACAGTTAGCAAGATGCTGGGCATGAAGCACAATGAGAGGTTTGGATACTTTATTTAATACAGAAGCACATTATTCTGATAAGATATCACTTAGACATGGGCAGCAAGCAGGCTGATCTACAGTATGTACAGTATTTACAACACCTGTGACACGGTAAATCATCTCATCAAACCAGTGATAAGTTTGTTTACTGTTCATAATTGTGACTGGGTCACACTCAGGATTCATGCAAAATACAACTCCCCAGGTTTTTGGACCCACTCCCTCCAGACCTGTTTTTGCTCCAAGGGTCTTGACATCTGCCTTAGTCTTTATCCAGCCATGTATGTTCAGCTCACACTGCCCAACAACCAGCCTCTCCTGCACTGGGGCACAGGGTTTCCATCACCAAAAATCTGTCCTGGTCCACACACATCGATGCTACCACCAAGAAAGCACAACAGCGCCTATTCTTCCTCAGGAAACTGAGGAAACATGGCATGTCCACACTGATTCTTCCCAACTTTTCCAGATGCACCATAGAAAGCATCCTATCTGGCTGCATCACAGCCTGGTATGGCAACTGCTCGGCCCAAGACCGCAACAAATTTCAGAGAGTAATGAACACAGCCCAGTCCATCACACAAACCTGCCTGCCATCCATTGACTCTATCCACACCTCAAGCTGCCTGGGGAAAGCGGGCAGCATAATCAAAGACCTCGCCCACCCAGCTTACTCACTCTTCCAACTTCTTCCATCGGGCAGGAGATACAAAAGTCTGAGAACACGGACGATCAGATTCAAGACAGCTTCTTCCCCGCTATTACCAGACTCCTAAACAACCCTCTTATGGACTGATCTGATTAATACTACACTCCTGTCTGCTTCGCTCAATGCCTTTGTGAAGATGTTTACATTGTGTACCTTGTGTTGCCCTATTATGTATTTTCTTTTTAGTTTACTTTCTTTTCATGCACAAAATGATCTGTTTGAGCTGCTCGCAGAATAATACTTTCCACTGTACCTCGGTGCACGTGACAATAAACAAATCTAATCCAATCCATATCGAGGGAGCAATCTGCCTCTCTTGCATTTGTGCAGTGCATTTCCCTCATAACACAGTGGCATAGAAAGGTGACAGCACAAAACAAAGGAACTCAACAAATTGTATCTGTGCCAACTTTCTGCAACAGTCACAATCCCCTGTCATTGGCCTTGAACTCTGCAGATATTTTTCTCCTCAAAAGATACGAACAGATGAGCAAGGAGCTGGAGTTGGCTATTCAGCCCAGTCTGCTCCACCATTTAATAAGGTCATGGCTGATCTTATAGTGACAGATAGTTGTCCAATTCTCTTTTCAAGGCATCAATTGAATCTGCCTCCACCACATTTTCGAGCAGTGCATTGATGATCCCACATGCAGCACAGAATGTTTTTCTTCACATCATAAGACATAGGAGCAGGATTAGGCCACTCGGCCCATCAAATCTGCTCCGCCATTCAATCATGGCTGATATTTTCTCATCTCCATTCTCCTGCCTTCACCCCATAACCCCTGATCCCCTTATTGATCAAGAATCTATCTATCTCTATCTTAAAGATACTCAGTGATTTGGCCTCCACGTCATTCATTGGCAAAGAGTTCCACAGATTCACCACCCTCCGGCTGAAGAAATTCCTCCTCATCTGTTTTAATTCCTCCTCATCACCTGAGGAAGGAACTGTGCCCCTAAAGCTAGTGAGTCAAAACAAACCTGTTGGACTTTAACCTGGTGTTGTAAGACTTCTTACTCTGTTTTAAAGGATCGCCTGTTTAGTCTGAGATTGTGTCATCTGCTTCTAGTTTTTCCTACAAGTGGAAACATCTTCTCCCTGTCCACTCTACCCAGGCCTCGCAGTATCCCGGAGTTTTTAATAAAATCCCCCCATATCCTTCTGAACTCCAACGAGTACAGACCCAAAGTCCTCAACCGTTCCTCATACAAGCTCTTCATTCCAGGGATCATTTTTGTAAACCTCCTCTGGACCCTTTCCAAGGCCAACACATCCTTCCTTAGATACGGGGACCAAAACTGCTCATAATACTCCAAATGGGGTCTGATCAGAGCCTTATACAGCCTCAGAATTACATCCTTGGTCTTGTATTCTAGCCCTCTCGATATGAAGACATTGCATTTGCCTTCCTAATTGCTGACTGAACCTGCACGTTAACCTGAAGAGAATCTTGAACAAGGACACCCTTTGTGCTTGCGATTTCCTCAGCATTTCCCCATTTAGGAAATAGTCTGTGCCTCCTTCGATAGTCCATAACCTCATACTTTTCCACATTGTATTCCATCTGCCACTTCTTTGCCCACTCTCCTAGCCTTGCTCAGCATTGTTACACTGTCCACACTGTGGGGGGGGTTGTTGGGTTATGGGTATAGAGTGGATACGTGGGATTGAGTAGGGTGATCATTGCTCGGCACAACATCGAGGGCCGAAGGGCCTGTTCTGTGCTGTACTGTTCTATGTTTGACTGAGTGAATCTCCACCCACCACGGAGCAATTGAAAAACCTCTCCCAAGTACCGCTCCCACGTTTGGGTGACACAGTAGCACAGTGGTTAGCACTGTTGCTTCACAGCTCCAGGGTCCCAGGTTTGATTCCCGGCTTGGGTCACTGTCTGTGTGGAGTCTGCGCGATGTCCCAGTGTCTGCGTGCGTTTCCTTCGGGTGCTCCAGTTCCCCCCCCCCAGTCCAAAGATGTGCAGGTTAGATGGATTGGCCATGCTAAATTGCCCTTAGTGTCCAAAAAGGTGAGGTGGTTTGTGGGTTATGTAGGAGGTATGGGCTTAAGTAAGGTGCTCCTTGCAAGGGCCGGTGCACTCGATGGGCCAAATGTCCTCCTTCTGCACTATAAATTCTATGATTCTGTTTCAGTGTGAACTCGCTGGTGTTTCCACAGATTCAGTTTACTTTTAAAGCTCTTCTCACAGTCAGCACATTTAAAAGGTCTCTGATCAGTATGAACAAGTTGGTGTCTCAGGAGGTTTGATAACTGAGTGAATCCCTTGCCACACACGGAGCAGGTGAATGGCCTCTCCCCAGTGTGAGTGCGTTGATGTGTCAGTAAATCCATTCTGCTTTTAAAGCTCTTCTCACAGTCAGCACATTTAAACGGTCTCTGATCAGTATGAACAAGTTGGTGTTTCAGGAGGTGTGATGACTGAGTGAATCCCTTCCCACACACGGAGCAGGTGAATGGCCTTTCCCCCGTGTGAATACGTCGATGCGTTTCCAATTGAGACGGGTAGTAGCATCCCATCCCACAGTCCCCACATTTCCATGGTTTCTTCATGGTTATTGACAGGTTATCAGGTGCAGGTGGGATGCAGATTTGAGGTCACTATCAGATCAGCCGTGATGTTATTAAATGGCGGAACAGAGTCACGGGGCTGAATGTCCTATTGCTGCTTCTTGATTCCTTTGGTGCGAATGTCCTTATGTCTCTCCAACTTGGATCATCAGTTGAAGCCAGAGTACGGTGTCTCCCTGATGTAAATGCTGCAATTTAATTTCATGCTGTGTGATTGGTTAAAGCACAGTTCCAGCTAACTGTGGAAAATTACTTAGATGCCTCTATCTCGGTGCTTTTCCAATCACAGTGATTTTTGAAATTGTTTCCGAAAGACAAAACAGCCAAACATTTCTCCTTCCACGTTGAAAGGCCGGTCCTGATGAATCAAGTGACTGTCAGATCTCGACATGATGTTTACATCTGCAAATATTCTGTAAAAGGAGATTACATTGAATACTGTGAATATATAAAACACAAATAGGCCATTCTGTCACAGATTCTGCTGCTGTCAATACTCGGCACACATCTCCGACTATCCCACCGATCGAATCTCAGCCTTTCAGCTGAATTTCGATTCCATTTTCTCTCATGTGCTTGTCCCGTTTCCTTTTGAAAACATCTCAGCACTTTCCTCAACTCCGTTCCATGGTAATGAGTTGCACATTCTGAACCTGTGATAAATAATTTTGTCCGTATTGCCCCCTTGGATTTATTCGTAACTATCTTGTATTTATGACTTGTTGTTGATTGATGGTCACTCTCTCACATCGCCCCTCTCCAAACTACTGATAATTTAAAAGATTTATAGCAGGTCACTGCTTAATTTGTTGTTGTCGATAGAAAAAAGGCCCCACTCCATTTAATCTTTCCTGAGAGCTGTAATCTCTCATGTTACAAAAGTCATCACTGTCAATGCAGGATAGAATTCGCAAAGAGACAAACCTTTCTGTTGGGTTCAGTTTGTTGTGTGCTCTGAGGGATCTAAATCATAGAATCATAGAATGTACAGTGCAGAAGGAGGCCATTCGGCCCATCGAGTCTGCACCGGCTCTTGGAAAGAGCACCCTACCCAAGGTCAACACCTCCACCCTATCCCCATAACCCAGTAACCCCACCCAACACTAAGGGCAATATTGGACACGAAGGGCAATTTATCATGGCCAATCCACCTAACCTGCACATCTTTGGACTGTGGGAGGAAACCGGAGCACCCGGAGGAAACCCACGCACACATGGGGAGGATGTGCAGACTCCACACAGACAGTGACCCAAGCCGGAATCGAACTTGGGACTCTGGAGCTGTGAAGCGATTGTGCTGTCCTCAATGTTATGTGCTGCCCTCACAATCTGGAAATTGAGATTACGCTGAATACCTACTTTGCAGCCACGATGAGCTGAATGAAATGCAACAGGAACAACAAACTTTAATAAAATGCCGGACAGTAACTCTCACTACTGACAAGGTCAGCAGTTTGCCCAGTTTAGCTGCCAAGTATGCTAATTTTCAAATTTACCTGCATACATAAGAGTGCAACAACAAATTATTTAACTTCCCCAATGTGATCGGTGTAATTAGTCTCAAATTTAACCTGGAATGGTCATTAAAAGTTTCCCAGTCACTCTGATATCTGAAATCTTTGTGCTCAGACAGAACAGACAAACCACTTTACCTCCCAATGATACTCAGGGGCTGATGAATCGAGTAACTCAGTCAGAGGATGATGTGATGTTTGGTTTAAAGTTCCCGTCAGTAAATCCTCCTCTTTCTAGAAGAGTTTCCAAAGGAATTTCACTCTCAGTCCAGGAGAGAAATTCACAAGGTTCTCTCTTCCGGCTTCCGGGTCCAGGACGGCCGCGCATGCGCCCTGCTGCACATTCAGCTGAGAAAGATGGCGGCTGCGCATGTGCTCTGCGGCATATCACCCCCTAAACAGATGACAGCCGTTAACAGGGGCCGATCAGAGAGAAAAACACCGATGCATCCGCCACATTCGGTACAAACACCGAACTGTATCAGAAGTGCCGGAACCAAGTTATCACATTGAGGAATGTAATGGAATAATGGCGGATACGGCATCCAAGAATGCGGGCGCGGATGAATATGCCCTATCTTCGTCACATGAGCCAGAACGCGCAGGCGTCACAATGCCCCGCTCCCGGAAGTAGCCTCTCTGTTCGGAGCATGCGCGGTGCTACTCCTGGCTGAGCGCAGCCGCAGTGAGAGTTCCGGAGCCATGAGGTTATGTTGCAGCTGTACAAAACTCTGGTACCGCCGCATTTGGAGTATTGCGTACAGTTCTGGTCGCCTCATTATAGGAAGGACGTGGAAGCTTTGGAACGGGTGCAGAGGAGATTTACCAGGATGTTGCCTGGTATGGAGGGAAAATCTTATGAGGAAAGGCTGATGGACTTGAGGTTGTTTTCGTTAGAGAGAAGAAGGTTAAGAGGTGACTTAATAGAGGCATACAAAATGATCAGAGGGTTAGATAGGGTGGACAGTGAGAGCCTTCTCCCACGGATGGAGGTGGCTAGCATGAGGGGACATAGCCTTAAATTGAGGGGTAATAGATATAGGACAGAGGTAGGTTTTTTTATGCAAACAGTGGTGAGGCCGTGGAATGCCCTACCTGCAACAGTAGTGAACTCGCCAACATAGAGGGCATTTAAAAGTTTATTGGATAAGCATATGGATGATAATGGCATAGTGTAGGTTAGATGGCCTTTAGTTTTTGACTGCCCATGTCGGTGCAACATCGAGGGCCGAAGGGCCTGTACTGCGCTGTATCGTTCTATGTTCTATGAGGAAGAGGTTTACCTGTGATACAAAAATGATTTAACACTTGAGGAATGAGGAAGAAAGCTAGAGGGAAAACAAGGCAAAGGATTACATGATAAATGGCAGGACAGGACTAGTTAGACCAGAGCTAGATTCCTGTGCACAGGAAGATTGCACCAGAGAGAGCAGAGTGGGGATTTAACAACATCAGCCAGAAATTGTCAATGTTTGCTCTGGGGAAAGTTTGGATAAACTGGGGCTGTTTTCTTTGGAACAGAAAAGACTGAAGGGAGACCAAAATGAAATTAAGAAAAGCAGCCTGGCTAGCTCAGTCGGTAGAGCATGGGACTCTTAATCCCAGGGCCGTGGGTTCAAGACCCACGTTGGGTGCTTCAGCTTCTTTAATCTGAGAACATTGAGCTGAACTGTTTACGGTAGCACAGTGGCTAGCACTGTTGCCTCACAGCAACAGGGTGCCGGAGTTCAATTCCCACTTGGGACACTGTCTGCGCAGAGTCTACATGTTCTCCCAGTGTTTGTATGGGTTTCCTCCCACAAGTCCCGAAAGACTTGCTCGTTCGGTGAATTGGACATTCTAAATTCTCCCTCTGTGTACCCGAATAGGTGCCGGAGTGTGGTGACCAGGGGATTTTCAGAGTAACTTCATTGCAGTGTTAATGTAAGCCTACTTGTGACAATGATAAAGATTATTCTAAACTTATAGGGGCTTTTCACAGTAACTTCATTTGAAGCTTACTCGTGACAATAAGTGATTTTCATTTCATTTGAAGCCTACTTGTGACAATAAGCAATTTTCTTTCTTCTCTTTCTTATCGGGTCCAAGCAGTCTCATTTCTGCGTAGCAAAGCCTTCCTGAATGACTTGCATCAGCTGCTCCATAGACTGCTGGGTCAGCAATGCAGAGGTCCGAACCTCTGCCATGCTGTCTCCTGTTGCAGCTGCAGCCCAAGCCTTTTCTGTCTTATTGTTTCTGCCCCTAAGAGCACTTTTAGTCTTTCTCTCCAAGCACCAAAGTGGGAATTCAGCAAACAATTGCCACTAACATCCGCTTTACAATTCGAGTCCGGTAGAAAATCGGGGGAAAAGGTCCAAAAGTCGGACAAGAGAGGGAGCCACCAAATGTGCGACTTACTCCTTCATAGCCGCCACCGGAAGTCTCTGTCCATTATTAATTTAATGTCCCCTGAAACGTCAGCCATCTCCTGGGAAACCCACCCCTTTAATTATGACAATTAGGAAAGAGACAATCATTTTTAAAAATAAATTCAGAGTAACCAATTATTTTTTTCCAATTAAAGTGTAATTTAGCTTGGCAAAACCACCTACACTGCACATCTTTGGGTTGTGGAGCTGAGACCCATGCAGACACAGGAGAACGTGCTAACACCACACGGACAGTGATACGGGGCTGGGATCAAACCCAGGTCCTGAGTGCGTGAGGCAGCAGTGCTAACCGCTGGGCCATCAGAGACCATTCTTTTAGTCAGACAAATAAATGCGTCATCCTGTTAAGGAGATGGGTGGGAGGAGTTCGAAACACCTTGTGGAGCTGCAAACCTGAATTTTAAAAAATTCTCCCAATTAAGAGACAATTTAGCGTGGTTCCAGTTTGGGCTCAAATCATCAATGAGGACTCAGATCTCTGGGAAGGAAGGAAACTCTGGCAGGTGGGCGGGGAGGATTCATAAACACCAGCTGGATGCCCAGGCAGAGGAGAGGGAGGAAGAAAACTGAGAGCGGAGGAAAGAAATGGTGCAGATAGTGAGATGGGTTTGGATTTCAGCCCAGGGAGAAGGGAGTGTGTGTGGGACCAGGAAAAAGTTCAAGAGAAACTAGAATTGTCTGTTCAGAATTTCTATCCTGGACTGACAGTGATGGCTTTTGGATTTTTTTAATTAAAGAAAAAGTACATTTAGAGCACCCAATTCATGAGGTGTTGAAGGCAGTTGTCTGGGAGGCTCTAAAAGCGGTGGTGAGGTGATCACGTTTAAGGCTAGGGTGGATAAAGAGGAGAGGTTGAAGCAGCAGAGGGTAATAGCTGAGATGCTGGAGGTAGATAGGAGTTATGCAGAAGATGGTGCCCAGCGAAGTTGGAGAAGAGGAAGGAACTACAGGCAAGCTTTGACATACAGTCTTCCTCGGAACGAGCTCCGAAAGCTATGGATTCAAAACAAACATGTTGGATTTTAACCTGGTGTTGTAAGACTTCTTACTGTGCTCATATCATGGCTACCAATGTGATCGGTGTAATTAGTCTCATATTTAACCCAGAATGGTCATTAAAAGTTTCCCAGTCACTCTGATATCTGAAATCTTTGTCCACAGACAGAACAAACCATTTTACCTCCTAATGATATTCAGGTCCTGATGAATCGAGTGACTCAGTCAGATGATGATGTGATGTTTGGTTTGAAGTTCCCGTCAGTAAATCCTCCTCTTTCTACAGGAATTTCCAAACGCCTTTCACTCTCAGCCCAGGAGAGACATTCACAAGATTCTCTCTTCCGGCTTCCGGGTCCAGGACGGCCGCGCATGCGCCCTGCTGCATATCGCCCCCTAAACAGATGACAGTCGTTAACAGGGGCCGATCAGAGAGAAAAACACTGATGCGGCCGCCCCATTCGGTACAAACACCGAACTGTATCAAAAGTGCCGGAACCAATTACTCACCCTGAGCAAAGTAATGGAATAATGGCGGATGAGACTTACCCGGAATGCCAGGCGCGGATGAATACGCCCTATCTCCAGCACAGAAGCCGGAACGCGCAGGCGTCAGAATGCCCCACCCCCGGAAGTCGTCTCTCTGTGCGGAGCATGCGCGGTGCTGCTCCGGGCTGAGCGCAGTCGCAGTGCTCCCAGAGGCTGAATGAGAGCCGCCGCGAGCGGGGACAATGGTGAGAACCCAAACCCCCCAATAAGACCCATTGGTTTTATTGTCAGTCTGCAGACAGGAGCTGGAGAACTGAACCCAGGCAGAGGAGAGGGAGGGAGAAAACTGGGAGTGGAGGAAAGAAATGGTGCAGATGGTGAGATGGGTTTGCATTTCAGCCCAGGGAGGAGGGGGAGTGTGTGGGACGGGGATTTACAGCTTTGGGGGAACAAGAGAGGAAAAAATGTTCCAGAGAAACTAGAATTGTCTCTTCAGAATTTATATCCTGGACTGACAGTGATGGTTTTTGTAAACTCCTTTTACAGGATATTGGATGTGAAGGATTGGCCGACAGAAAACCCAAACCAAATATCACATTGAAATCTGACAGCCACTTGATTCATCAGCAGCTGAATATCATCAGTCTTTGAATTTGGAAGGAGAAATGTTTGTTCTGCTTCAGCAGTGTGACTGCAAAAGCACCGATGCGCACACACCCAAGTGAGAGTGTTCCAATGAACTAACTGTGGAGAGAGCTTTAACCAGTTGCACAGCCTCAACAAAAAGTAATGCACCATTCACTGCACGAAGAAATTATACGCATGTTTTGTGTGTGGACAATGCTTCAGCCGGGAGAGACATGAGGACACCCTCACCATGGAGAAACCATGGATATGTGCGGGCTGTGGGAAGGGATTCACCCATTCGTACAACCTTCTGACACACCAGCGAGTTTACACTGAGGAGAGTCCATTCACCTGCCCTCTGTGTGGGAAGGAATTCATTCGGTCATCCCACATTGTGACACACCAACTTGTTCACACTGATAAGAGACCATTTACATTTCCTGACTGAGAAGAGTTTTAAATGTAAAAAGGATCTGCTGACACATCAATGTATTCACACTGGGGAGAGATCGTTCGCCTGCTCTGTGGGTGGGAAAGGATTCAGCCGTCCTTCTGCCCTACTGAACCACCAGCAACTTCATACAGGGGATAGACCGTTCACCTGCTCTGACTGTGGAAAGGGATTCATTAATACATCCAAACTTCTGATACACCAGCAACTTCATACAGGGGACAGGCCATTGACCTGCACTGAAAGTGGGAAAGGATTCACACGTTCATACAAGCTTCTGACATATCAGCAGGTTCACAGTGAGCAGAGACAGTTCACTTGCTCAGTATGTGGGAAGGGATTCACTCGTTCATCCAACCTGTTGAATCACCAGCGAGTTCACACTGGGGAAAGGCCGTTCACCTGCACAGTATCTGGGAAGAGATTGTCAGTCATCTAACCTGCTCACACACCAGAGAGTTCACACTGGGGAGAGGCCGTTTACCTGCTCCATATGTGGAAGGAATTTTCTCAATAATCTTATCTTCTGAAACACCATCGCATTCACACTGGGGAAAGGCCATTCACCTGTAATGTCTGTGGGAAGGGATTTACTCAGTCATCCACCTGCTAACACACCAGCGAGTTCACAAGCGACTACAAGGTTTAGATTATACCCTTATTGATGCTGTTAGTCATGTCCTGGACACTGAATAATGTTCAGTCTGACTGTCTTAATCTGCTGATGAGGTTTATTATTCTGAATAAATGTGAAGTAAATCAGCTTTGTTTGAAACGTTGTTGCAGATTTTTATCTTTCCCACCTGAGTGTTTAACATCACCTGTCTGGAGCTCAGAAGGGACAATCTGGGGAGCATCACACGGCAGGAACAGAACATCAGCCTGGACACAGTCCTTCAGGGTCACACTGAGAGGGACAAATGACATGTTGGTCTTTCTCATCTCGCTTCACTGACAGCAAAGTCGCTGTGTGGTTAATCCTGAGGCATGTAAGAAATGTGTCCCAACCACTCTCTTCCATGGTTCAGAGTCTCCTTTACAACTGTGTTTAGAGTCAGGAAGAACAAAGGTAAATGCCTGAAATGTGCTATTAAATCTAAGATTGGTGTAAAACTGTGGTGGTCTTGATTGAATGTAAAACAGCTGGTTCCAGACTGAAAATGTGTGTGTGACAGTCACAATGAATTAATTGAATAGAAACCTACTTAAAATTGATTGGTTTAAGTCTGCGTTAAAATAGCAGCTGTTAACTGCTGTGACAATTAGACAACAGTTTCATTCCTGGATAAAGAAGGAGCTCCAGTGTGTGTCCAAGAATTCCCAGTTTTATTGATGTGTGCTTCCCACATTCTGTCCTTTTAAATAAACCTAACCCCTACGGGCCTTTAACAATTATCAACATACCAGAGAAAAGATCGGAGCTGTATCTGCCCCTTTAACTGGGAGCTGAGCAGTGTCAGAGCCCCGACTGTCCCTTTAAGAATGAGTGATGTGTTCAGCTGAAGATTCCTATTGGCTGTTTTCTGAGTGGTCTCCTTATTCTGATCATTCTCAGTGATCCTCGGGTATGTGAACCTGTTCTCCCGTCTCATTCACTGAACATCTCTCTTCTCTCTCAGATTCTCACTTAACCTCTCTCCACTATCACACTCACTGATTTCACATACCTCCCACCTCTCTATCTTTCTCTCAGACATTCACTCCTTTAACCTTTCTATTTCAGAGAACGCCTAAACTCACTTAATTTCTCTCTCTGAAGAAGCACCGAACACACTGAACCTCTCCTCCAACATCCCATTTATGGAGACTCAATCCTTTCTCTATCTCCCACTTTCTCTCTGATTGGCCCTGACTCACTTTTAATCTCCTATTTTCTAATAACCCTTTGAGGAAAATGTAATTTAGTATAATGTCCCCTTATTTCTCCCAGTGATAATCCTCAGTCCATCTTCCAACTCAGTGAATATGTTAAAAATCTAAATAACCTCATATTTTGATGTTTAAAATGGGAAGTGAAGTGAATGTAATGCAGAGACCGGCAGCAATCTGTGTGGGTGTTCTTGATGCTGTCAGAGTGAGTTCACCCTCACAGGCAGGAAGACTGTTCACGGTGATAACATGAAACTGACGCCTGCTGTTTCATTCTCAGGAAACACAACTTCCTGTTTCTCTGCTGCCGGTTCCAAACCGCACATCTCACTTCTGAGCAGAAAATAAATCCAGGGACCACAATCTGGGGGGACCATCTGTCAATGCGGCCTATATCTGTCCACAGAGTCAGGGCAGAGTCACACAGATCACATTGTGGTGACATTTACAAATGAGCCGGTTATTTCTGTAAGAAGTCTTACAACACCAGGTTAAATTCCAACAGGTTTGTTTCAAACTCGAGCTTTTGGAGCACTGCTCCTTCCTCAGGTGAATGGAGAGGTATGTTCCAGAACATACATATAGACAAAGTCAAAGATGCCAGACAATGCTTGGAATGCGAGCATTTGCGGGTAATCAAATCTTTACAGATCCAGAGATAGGAGTAATTCCAGGTTAAAGAGATGTGAATTTTCTCAAACCAGGACAGTTGGTAGGATTTTGAAAGTCCAGGCCAGATCGTGGGGGGTGAATGTAATGCGACATGAATCCAAGATCCAGTCGGGAACACTTCAGCAGTCAAGGGCATTCAGCCTCTCATGTCTGGGTAAGCGTTCTCCAAGGTGGCCTTCAGGACACGCGACAACTCAGAATTGCCGAGCAGAAACTTATAGCCAAGGCCTCAACCGGGATCTTGGATTCATGTCGCATTACATCCACCCCCCACCATCTGGCCTGGACTTGCAAAATCCTACCAACTGTCCAAATGCTTGTATTCCAAACATTGTCTGGCATCTCTGACTTTGTTTATATATATGTTCTGGAACATATCTCTTCATTCAGCTGAGAAAGGAGCAGTGTTCCGAAAGCTCGTGTTTGAAACAAACCTGTTGGACTTTAACCTGGTGTTGTAAGGCTTCTTACTATGCTCACCCCAGTCCAACGCCGGCATCTCCACATCCCGCTTATTTCTGTTCAGAGTCTCCATTCCCGGACAGAAGCGGCTGTGTCTGTGATCAGTCACTGAGTTCCCTCTGCTCTCTGTAGCTGGGAACTGATAACCTGCTCCCTTATATTTTATATCATTCTTTCTGTGTTACTTGTTTCCTCTATTTCTCAACTTTCCTTTTTTTTAAATCTCTCAGTTCTTCTCTCAGTCTCTCTCTCTCCTTTCCTCTGTATCTCAATCTCTGTATATTCCTATTCAATGAGGTGTTCAAATCATGAAGTGTTTGTGATAGATTGAAGAAGGAAAAAGCGGGAGAAAAACAGTAAATGTTGGAAAGACTGAGCCATTCTGGCAGCATCGGTACTGAGAGAAACAGAGTTAACGTTTCGAGTCCCTGTGACTCAGAGCAGGAGAAACAGGGATTGTCCCTCTGAGATCAGGGAAAGTGAAGGGAAGATTTAACAGAGGTGTTTAAAATGGGGAAGGATTTGTGATTGTGTCGATGGGGAGAAACTGTTTCCCAAGAGCAGGAGGGTTTTGTAACCAGAGGTCACAGAGATTTAAGATATTTGGCAACAGAACCCAAGGGGGTGATGAGGAGAATTGTTTTTACACAGTGATGTGATGTGATCTGGAATTCACACTGACAGGCTGCTGGAAGCAGATTTACAGTAACTTTCAAAGAGAGTAACACTTGCAGAGGGTAAATTGGCAGTGTTATGGTGAATGGGGTTAATTGGACAGTTCATTCATCTTTGTGACAGTCTAAATTTTCTCTAACTGATATTTTGACATTTGATCTTTTCAATCAAAATGTGTCTCAAAGAAATTAAAACTAATTTTGATGAGCTGTCAGATACATAAGAACATAAGAACTAGGAGCAGGAGTAGGCCATCTGGCCCCTCGAGCCTGCTCCACCATTCAATTAGATCATGGCTGATCTTTTGTGGACTCAGCTCCACTTTCCGGCCCGAACACCATAACCCTTAATCCCTTTATTCTTCAAAAAACTATCTATCTTTACCTTAAAAACATGTAATGAAGGAGCCTCAACTGCTTCACTGGGCAAGGAATTCCATAGATTCACAACCCTTTGGGTGAAGAAGTTCCTCCTAAACTCAGTTCTAAATCTACTTCCCCTTATTTTGAGGCTATGCCCCCTAGTTCTGCTGTCACCCGCCAGTGGAAACAACCTGCCCGCATCTATCCTATCTATTCCCTTCATAATTTTAAATGTTTCTATAAGATCCCCCCCTCATCCTTCTAAATTCCAACGAGTACAGTCCCAGTCTACTCAACCTCTCCTCATAATCCAACCCCTTCAGCTCTGGGATTAACCTAGTGAATCTCCTCTGCACACCCTCCAGCGCCAGTACGTCCTTTCTCAAGTAAGGAGACCAAAACTGAACACAATTCTCCAGGTGTGGCCGCACTAACACCTTATACAATTGCAACATAACCTCCCTAGTCTTAAACTCCATCCCTCTAGCAATGAAGGACAAAATTCCATTTGCCTTCTTAATCACCTGTTGCACTTGTAAACCAACCTTCTGTGACTCATGCACTAGCACACCCAAGTCTCTCTGAACAGCGGCATGCTTTAATATTTTATCGTTTAAATAATAATCCCGTTTGCTGTTATTTCTACCAAAATGGATAACCTCACATTTGTCAACATTGTATTCCATCTGCCAGACCCGAGCCCATTCACTTAACCTATCCAAATCCCTCTGCAGACTTCCAGTATCCTCTGCACTTTTCGCTTTACCACTCATCTTAGTGTCATCTGCAAACTTGGACACATTGCCCTTGGTCCCCAACTCCAAATCATCAATGTAAATTGTGAACAATTGTGGGCCCAACACGGATCCCTGAGGGACACCACTAGCTACTGATTGCCAACCAGAGAAACACCCATTTATCCCAACTCTTTGCTTTCTATTAATTAACCACTCCTCTATCCATGCTACTACTTTACCCTTAATGCCATGCATCTTTATCTTATGCAGCAACCTTTTGTGTGGCACCTTGTCAAAGGCTTTCTGGAAATCCAGATATACCACATCCATCGGCTCCCCGTTATCTACTGCACTGGTAATGTCCTCAAAATATTCCACTAAATTAGTTAGGCACGACCTGCCTTTTACGAACCCATGCTGCGTCTGCCCAATGGGACAATTTCTATCCAGATGCCTCGCAATTTCTTCCTTGATGATAGATTCCAGCATCTTCCCTATTACCGAAGTTAAACTCACTGGCCTATAATTTCCTGCTTTCTGCCTACCTCCTTTTTTAAACAGTGGCGTCACGTTTGCTAATTTCCAATCCACCGGGACCACCCACATTTCCTGTGTGACTGTGTAACTCGGGAACTATGAGAAGGAACTGAATATTTTCAGTTCCTCTAACAGATGTACCTCAGAAAGCAGAAATCTCTGGAGTTCCCCATGTCCTCATTGCTGTCCCCTTGGGTATAACGGCTCTCAGTCAGGTGGAGTCAGTCACACGTGTCTCTCATGTTTCCATTCCTATTATCACACACCTCCCAGTGACACTCACCACAACACAGAAACCTCAAAATACCATTACTTCCTTACACTTTGTCCTCCTATTACAGGGATATTTGTTGGGCCTTTTGTCTCAATTAATGTCAGTTTACCTGCAGGTACAATGACCTCAGAGGCACTGGAACCAGACGCTGTTTATTATACCCGACTCCATTCAGCCCAGAACCTGAAGTGGTAACAGACACCAGAATTGGAATAAAAGGCAGTTTATTGTCTAATAAAGGGGGCGGCATGGTGGCCTAGTGCTGAGCACTAGTTCCTAGAATTTACAGTGCAGAAGGAGGCCATTCGGCCCATCAGGTCTGCACAGGCCCATGGAAAGATCACCCTATCTAAGCCCACACCTCCCCCCTATACCCGTAACCCAGTAACCCCATCTAACCTTTTTTGACACTCAGGGCAATTTAGCATAGCCAATCCACCTAACCTGTACATCTTTGGACTGTGGGAAGAAACTGGAGCACCCGGAGGAAACCCATGTAGACACGGGGAGAACATGCAGACTCCGCACAGACATTGACCCAAGACGGGAATCGAACCTGGGATTCTGGAGCTGTTAAGCAACTGTGCTACTCGTGGTGCCAAGGTCCCGATTTCGATCCTTGCCCTGGGTCACTGTCAGTGTGGTGTCTGCACATTCTCCCTGAGTCTGCGTGTGTCTCACCTCCACAACCTGAAGATGTGCAGTGTAGGTGGATTGGTCACTAAATTGCCCCTTAATTGGAAAAAAATGAATTGGGTACTCTGAATTTATTTTTTTTAAGGTTATTTTCTAATGGGACAAATCAACACACACCAGAAGTGGATTATATTATGTTGTTAACAAACCATGACTACTTCACTATTATTTGAAAACCAAATTTAGTTATGATTTTCTAGATTCTCACTATTATCATTACATTGGATCCAATGATGTGTTCACTCACACACCACAGCCTGATTCTTATTATGGGAACAGAGACTGTGATTGTTACTCTCAAAGTGAGTGAATCCTTTGCTGTTTCTCCTCTGGGCCCCATCTCCACTATTATTGTCTGATTGTCCCACTGAGACTCTCACTGTTATTATTGGACAATCAGCCAGTCAGTCTGAGCCTGTGGCCACTCTCACCAACTGGAACTGTCACAATGCCCGGGTGATTGACGGCAGCTCATGAATCACTTTCGCAGAGTATTAGAAGTGAAGGAATTTCAGTCAGGAAATTCAAACTAAACATCACATCAGGATCTACACTCACCAAAACATTCGTAACACAAATATCATGGGAGTTTGAAGATGGAAGGTAGATGCACCGTTCAGAGGGGAGAAACCGTACACGTGCTCTGTGTGTAGACAAGGCTTCAGTCGATCATCTGGCCTTTCGAAACATAAATGCAGTCACACCGGGGAAAAACCATGGGAATGTGAGGATTGTGGGAAGGGATTCAATTATCCATCCAAGTTGAAAATCTATGAGCGCACTCACACTGGGGAGAGACCGTTCACCTGCTTCGAGTGCGGGAAGGGATTCACACACTCATACCACTTGCAAACACACCAACACATTCATGCTGGGGAGAGGCCATTCACCTGTTCGCAGTGTGGGAAAGGATTTGCTCATTCCTCCAATCTGCTGAGACACCAGCGAATTCACACTGGGGAGAGACCATTTAAATGTCCAGACTTGGGAAGTGTTATAAAAGTTCTGGAGAACTGTTGTCCCATCAACGTGTTCACACCGAGGAGGCCGTTCAGGTGCTTTCACTGTGGGACTGGGTTCAGACGATCACCTGACCTCTCTGTACATAAGCGAGTTCACACTGGGGAGAGACCATTTAAATGTCCAGACTGTGAGAAGTGTGAAGTGTTATAAAAGTTCTGGGGAATTGATATGTCATCACCGTGTTCATACTGATGAGAGACCGTTCAGGTGCTCTCACTGTGGAAGTGGATTCAGGCGATCATCTGACCTCACTGTACACCAGCGAGTTCACACTGGAGAGAAGCCGTTCACCTGCTCCGAGTGTAGGAGGGGATTCACACAGTTATCCAATCTGCTGATGCACCAGCAAGTTCACAAGTAACTTCAATGATTGGTTGCTGTTCATCACATCCTGGACTGGAACATGTTCACTGGTGTCAATTGCCTCTGATGTTTATAAACTCTACTCCAGTCACAAGGAATTAAATTCTGAATAAACATCAAGTCAAATCAGTTTATGTTCGGGACTTCCAGTGACGGCGGGCGGGAGGCAGCCGCTCGTTGGAGGGCTCCCGGTCGGAAACGGCATTGTCGGGGATTGACGCCTGGTCCTCGGGGCAGCGAAGGTTGTGAAGGACAGGAGAAAGCACAGGGAAGGGATATGTCGAGGACCAGTAAAACAACGGCTGTCAAAACAGCTGAAAGTCAGGGCAGCACGGTGGCCTAGTGGTTAGCACAACCGCCTCACGGCGCTGAGGTCCCAGGTTCGATCCCGGCTCTGGGTCACTGTCCGTGTGGAGTTTGCACGTTCTCCCCGTGTCTGCGTGGGTTTCGCCCCCACAACCCAAAAATGTGCAGTGTAGGTGGATTGGCCACGCTAAATTGCCCCTTAATTGGAAAAAATAATTGGCTAATCTAAATTTATAAAAAAAAAAAAAAAAAAAAAAAAACAGCTGAAAGTCCGTCGGGGAGTAGAAAGGTCACCGCGGGGTCACCAAGGAAAATGGATGCGGGAGCACCAGGGGAGGCCGCATTGCTTACGGCTGAAGAAATAGCTAAGGTGATGGCTGCGGAATTTGAAAGGCAGTTTACAAAATACATGGAGACAATGAGGAAGGAGATGAGGGAGGTTTTGAGTGTGCTGGTGGAGGAGGTGATATCCCTGGTGAGGACGGCGGTGGCGAGCGCAGTAGCAGAGGTGCGGGAGCAAGGGGAGGCGCTGAAGGAAGTGGAGGAGACATTATTGCAGCACGGTGATCAACTTACCTCGATGGGGAAGGAGATGCGGACGGTGATGGAGATTAACAAGGATCTGCGAGGGAAAATGGAAGACCTGGAAAACAGATCCAGGTGACAGAATTTGAGGATTGTGGGGCTGCCCGAAGGAGTTGAAGGGCCGAGGCCGACTGAGTATTTTGCCGCTATGCTGGTGAAGCTATTGGGGCAGGGGGAGGATCCCTCCCGATATGAACTGGATCGGGCTCATTGGTCGTGGAGGCCTGAACCAAAGGCGTGTGAGCCGCCAAGGATAGTGGCTCTGTGCTTCCGTAGGTACAGTGTGAAGGAGAAGGTCCTGTGCTGGGCCAAGCAGAAGTGGGTGGTGCAGTGGGCTGGAGCTGGTATACGTGTATACCAGGACTTTACGGTGGAGCTGGCGAGGAGGCGGGCTGCTTTCAACCGGGTGAAGAGGGCACTGTACATTAGCAAGGTGCAGTGCGGCATTGTATATCCAGCGAAGCTAAGGGTGACTTGCAAGCTCAAGGACTTTTACGTTGGAACGGCGGAAGCAACGGAGGAGTTTGCGAAGACAGAAGGACTGTGGCAGAACTGAGAAATGGCCATGTGCCGATGTAGCCTCATGACTGCATTTTCTTCCTTTTTTTTGTTTCACTGCGTGTGAGTGTATGGGCTAAAGGAGCCGATGTTGTATATATTTGGACAAGGGAAGTGATGGGACTTTCACTCGAAGTGAGGGTTCTTTGGGGTGCAGGTAGATATGCGGGGTTTGTGCGCTAAAAGGGGATTTCTGGGCTTTCCTGGGGCCGGGCAAGGGGGGAAGGGACCCGGGCGGGGGCCTCCTCGTTGGCCGGTTTAAGCCGGTCAGTGAACGGGAGTGAGATGGGGGAGGGGCTGCGGCCACCAGAGCCTGGCCGAACAGGGTCCGAGTGGTCTAGCCAGGGTGTAAAGTTGGGGGCAAGGAACCGAGATTGGGGGAGGAGTTTTACAAGAGGCAGTGGACGGGAGGATTTGGTGGGGGGGGGGGCGGGGGCGGTTTACAACTCTTGGGTATCACGTACGGCACTTTCAGAGGTTGGATGGCGTTGAGTGTAAGGGGGGGAGGGGGGGGGGTGGACTCGATGATGACCATGGGCGTTCCGGACTCCTTTTTTCTTCTTCTCCTTTGTTTTTTGTTTCCACCGTGGGAGGGGTTGTTTTATTGGATGCTTATATTGACAGGTGGGCCGTAGTTTGGGGTGGTGGGAGGATGGGATCGTTATTATTGTTAAGGGGATTGATTTTGTATTTGTTACCGTTTAGTGTCTGTGGGTGGGGTGTAAAATTTGAGGGAAAATGTGAAAATGGAGAATAAAAACATTTATAAAACAAAAATCAGTTTGTGTTAAACAAAGGGTGTTGTGTCTTTTTAATATCGCTAACACAAGTTAGTTTCTTTTCAAGGTCTCTTCTCCCCATCTCCTCCATCCTCACCTCCAACAACAACTGTGAGGAGCTCACGCAGCTTTTTTCTCACTGAGATTGAGTCAATCCGATCAGCTGCCTCTGCTGCTTCCCTCCACTAACCTACCGGACCAAACTGTCTCCAAAGTACATTTTTGTCCAAGTTCTGAACTTACATCTTTCTCCAATTTTTTCTCCTACTTCCTGTCAGATCTCACCTTGTCCATGAGACCCCCCCCCCCCCCCCCCCCCATTCTGCTCCATTGATAATTCCCACAAACTGCTGGCATCCCAACTTCTCCATGTGAACCGATATTGGGAACAGCTCTCTCTCTGCTGGTACTGTCTCTCTCAGCATTAAATCCACTGTCATCATCGATCCTAAAAAAACACTTGGCCCTCCCACCTTTGTAAATTACTCCTCCATCTCCAATCTCCCTGTGGTGAATCACAGCAGCGTATTTCTCACTGTATTACACATGTTGTACTATGTCTCTGTAAGCTCGGCACACGAGCAGTTGCACTGCTCTGCCACTAAGGGGAGATGTACTGGGAGTGTACGGGAGTTTGTACTGGGCTCCACCCTTGGCTCCACCCACGGCTCCTCCCCCCTAACCGGAAGAATAAAGGTTTTTTTTTTTCTTTTTTTCCCTAAAGTTTAGAGTACCCAATTATTTTTTCCAATTAAGGGGCAATTTAGCGTGGCCAATTCACCTAACCTGCACATCTTTGGGTTGTGGGTGCGAAACCCACGCAGACACGGGGAGAATGTGCAACCTCCACACGGACAGTGACCCAGGGCCGGGATTCGAACCCTGATCCTCAGCGCCGTAGGCAGCAATGCTAACCACTGTGCCACTGTGCTGCCCTAGTATAAAGATTGATGCTGAGAGCCTGCCTGCCAGTTCATCTGGAGTTCATCGTGTCATAGGCAGGCTCTGTTGTAAGACGATTAAAACCACTGTTTACTTCTAACCACGTGTCGCGTGAATTGATGGTCTCATCACTCCCTTTCCTGTCCAAAGTCCGTGCACTCTATGTCCCCCAAGGCTCTGTCCTCGGCCCCTCCTATTTCCCATCTACCCGCTGCCACTAGGTGACATCATCCAAAAGCACCGTGTTAGTTTTCACATGGACACTGACAACACCCAGCTCTACCTCACCACCATCCCTCTCCATTCCTCCACCGCTTTAAATTATCAAACTGATTATCCCACACCCAGTACTGGATGAGCAGAAATTTCATTCAATTAACAATTGGGAAGATCAAAGCCATTGTCTTCAGTCACCATCACAAATTCCGTTCCCTAACTCCCGAGTCCATCCCTCTCCCTGGAAACTGTCTGAGGCTGAACCACAATCTGCATAATCTCCGCGTCAGATTTGACCTCTAGAGTGGAGGCACGGTGGCTGCCTCATGGGGCTGAGGACCCGGGTTTGATCCCAGCCCCGGGTTACTGTCCGTTTGGAGTTTGCACATTCTCCCCGTGTCTGCAGAGTAGGTGGATTGGTCACACTAAATTTCCATCAATTCATTTTATAATATCTTCTATCTCTACTTAATGTCACATTCTGGTTATTATTGTCTGTCCTGTATTACTGCCTTGTCCTTTCTCATCAACTTTCCAAATTTCCCCTCACTACAACCCTGTCCCCTCACCCACTAATATGTTTAAAGCTCTGTCTGCAGCCCTAGTTGTTTGATTCACCCAGGCACTACTTCCAATGTGGTTCAAGTGAAGGTCAGCCCAATGGTGCAACATTCTCCTCACTATTGGTGCCAGTATAATAATCTTTATTGTCACAAGGAGGCTTACATTAACACTGCAATGAAGTTACTGTGAAACTCCCCTGGTGGCCGCACTCTGGCACCTGTTCGGGTACACGGAGGGAGAATTCAGACTGTCCAAATTACCTAACAGCACGTCTTTTGGAACTTGTGGGAGGAAACTGGAGCGCTCGGAGGCAACCCATGCAGACATGCGAGGAGAAAATACAGACTCTGCACAGACGGTGATCCTGGTGCTGTGAAGCTACAGTGCTAACCATTGTGCTACCATGAGTATCAATCAAACCCCATTTATCCAGGCCAATCACTGAACAAAGTGAACATCTCAACACTCTATGCCAATTTACTCATGGCTCAGGTACTCATTTGGAACACATTTGTGATCATGTTTCAATTGAGGCCAGGGCTGCTCGTGCGTTTTTAACAGAATCTGGATTCTTGAATCTTTCTCCAGTTTCTCTCCTATCTTCTATCTCCCTGAGTTTATATTGTCTACGAGACCCAACTTCTGTTTCCTTGACTCTTCTCACAAAACATTTGACCATCCAACTTCTCTATGTTAGTTGATACGTTTCCAGTTCTCTCTCATTTGGTTCTGTCCCTCTCACTTTAAATGCAACATCATCACCCATCCTAAACAGAACACTTGACCCCACCATCTTTGCATATTTCCAAGACATCTGCAATCTCCCTTTCCTCTCCAAATTCCATGTACTTGGTGCCCCCCAAGGATCTATCTTCGGCCCCTCCTACTTCTCCACTACATGTCTTCTCAACCTTGTCCCTCGCCTGAGGTGTGGTGATCCCCAGGTTAAATCACCACCAGTCAGCTCTCCCCCTCAAAGGGGAACTCACCCTTTGCTCATCTGGGACTCTGACGACTTTAACTTTTATCTTTCCTAATGCTTGCTGCCCAGAACGGAACACAGTTCATGCAGCAAATGAGGAAAAGACAGCAGGAATTTCTCTAATCTGTGATTTACAAGGACACATTTTTGGTTCCCAGCAGTTACTTCAGTAATTTCTTCATTTTCCCTGAACTACCCTGCCTGTTAATTCTATTATTATGTGGTTTAGCACAGTGGGTGTCGTGGTTCCCCAGGACGACAATTTGTTTGTACCTATTCAAATATTAAAACACAGAGAGTCTGAGGAGCGATCTTCCAAGCAGTGAACTTTATTTTCCTTAGCATGAGAAAAACAAAGCTGAGATTGTCCGGAGCAATCTAAAAAAGCTTCAGGGCTTACCGCCTTTTATGTACATTTTAACTCCATGATTCAAACTCTTATCTTAATTTACAGCCCTCTTATCTTGCTTTCCTTACTTTGGCCACCACTGTTTATAGTGAGCCTCTATCTGTCTCAGTCAAGACTGGTCGTTTCTCTCTCTGCTTCGTCAACCATGGTAGCCATAAGTCAGTCCTTATCTCGTCTCTGTAAACTTTCCTGCTTGTTGAACCAAGCGTGGTTTTTGCTGACCAAGGCCGAATGTATACAAAAACAGGCTTCCTTCATTCCTGTCTTTTTATGGCCCTTATTTATGGCCAACCATTTTAGTTAAGCCCTGAGCCGTGTTCATTGTTTTCCCAAGTGACTGTTGTATTTTAAATGTTAGGTAAAGCTATACTCTTTTTCTGGGTCTTCTGCTTTAATCATATTAACTATACTTGATTACATTAGCTATACTTGATTACCTTAGCTATACTTGATTACATTAGCTATACTTGATTACATTAGGTCACACAAAGTTACCCTGGGTTACACACTCATCTCAATACTCACCTAAATCTACTTTATCATTTCACTAAAACCTATGATTCTAAACTTGGTACCTAACTCATACAATATCCAGTACAAATTCCCTTACATGTCCCCCCTTTGAGGCTATTCCCTAGCCTCACACAAATTACCAAGCTCAAATAATCCCCTTACTGGATCCCATTTACAATTTATTTTAAACACTTTTTGCAGGCAATGTGGAGGAGCCGAATACTTTGGTCAGGGAACAATGTCCCTAATTCTTCTTTATCATAATTCATCTATCCAGGTTCTAATTCTCGGGTCGCTCCCCCAGATTGCTTGCTCCTGACAGTCATCAGCCAAAAACCTTCCCACCCTTGTCAAGGGAAGGAAAAAAGACTGATTCCTGTGTACAGACTAAGTTCTCCAAGTCTCTTGCGAATTTCAGTCAGGTGCTGTTGTTGGTACAAAGCAATCGTCCATTATTATAGTCCTTTCACAGAGTGACGAGTTTCCATCTCGACCAGGGTCATGGTGAATCCGCTCATCGGAGGCAGCTCAAGGTTTTCCCGTTCCTCTGTTTTTCCTCGCGAGCGTGAGCTGCTTGTAACCATCATCTGCCGTGTTGCAACTCTGGTAAGGAAGGATCTCAGGGCGGGTAGAAAACAACAAAATATGAGTCCTAGAACGGTTATGATTGTGATTGCTACAGCTCCAGCTTTGGCGAACCATGCCCCCCATCTTCCGAACATCCTATCCAACCAATTCCAGGCTTCATGCCCAAACCCAGCATTTTCTTTCACTTCTGCCCTAAGATTCTTCAACTTATTCATGGCCCGTGTAAATGACCCCTCTGGATCAGTGTTGTTAGGGATAAATGTGCAACACTGATCTCCAAACATAACACAGACCCCTCCTTTCTCCGCCAGGATCCAATCTAATGCCTGTCGATTTTGCCATGCCATCTTACTGGTCGCATCCAACTGCTCTCCCAATGCTTCCAGGGCATCATCTGTATAATTAATAAACCTCTGCTGATTATAATAGATGTAATTGATCCACTCAGTGTTTTTGCTGGGTGTGATCCAAACAAAGATGGATTCAAACCCCGCAGCTATCTTGTTCCTAGCTTTGAACTCATTCGGGATGCCTCGGGGCTGTCCGATTGCGTCCAGTTGTACCCTAGGGTCAGGGGTATATGCCCTCTTAACTTTTCGGGTTTTAATTTCTTCTTCCACCGGCAGTATTACAGTGCTCTGGGCCAACATAACTCGGGCACACAGTCCCCTCCAATCCAGTGGTAAGTGTGCCAGTAGCCCTTTTTCCGGGCCACAAAGCCACCAGAGGTCTGCCAGTTGGTTTACTTGATATTCTAATACATAAGGAGGGGGTGGCGATCCCCCATTAACAGGAATGATCAGACTAAGGGCGTTAGTTATATTCCAAATCCGTATACACTCTCCTGTGTAGTGTCCCACACTACTCCCCGTGCTACTTACCCTCAAATAACAATCTTGGATTCGTAAGTTAGGCTGTACCCTCCATTCCTTCGGGACCGCGTCCATCGCCGTTCTTGGCCAATTTGGACAATTGTGGGCGGGATTGTACATGCCCTTTTTTACCCCAGCAAACAGGACACAGTGGTACTGACACCTCGGCAGCCTCCCTTTACAAAGGTCAATACATGCGGATCCTGTACAGTCTACCGTTTCATACGTGAATGTCCGATTCCCTACCTTATATGTCTGTGTATATGTGGTGTGTGCACGGCAATTTTCCTTTTTCCAGTTTTGCCGCATGGTTCTACAGTCTTCTGATCCCCACGGTACATCAATTACTTGGGTATAAGGGTTCTCTGATGCACATACCACACAATCTTTCCCCTCACTGTTTTTCTGACCTGTATACTCAGCCCATTTCCACCATCTGTTCCTTGTTGCTTTCTCCCAAATAGTATCCGTACTCACTGATCGCCTACGTCTTGTTTGTCTTAATACTCTACCTTCCTGATTCCGCACCCCTATATCATCTGCATCCCGCTTTCCCTTGTTACGGGTCAAGGAAGTCCCCCAGGGAAACAGTTTCCAAGTCCCATGTGGGGAACGAGGCCCTTACCCCGTCCTCACCTCCCTCGGCACCGTGACTAACAGGCTCAGGCTGGGCATTTGTATCATCAGCCAGCTCATGCACAGAACCACTCTCATCATCATTTATTATTTCTGCTGTACTTTGGCTCTGCTCCTCCTCCTCACGATTCTCCTCGTGTAGTTCTATCTCTTCCTCGCTGCTACTTCTATCCGCCCTACCTCTAACTTCAGTCTCCCTTCTCTCCCCTACCCCGGGTACCGTTCTGGTACAATGGTTCAAGTGATACCACAGTGTACTGCCTTCTACTTGCAACGCCGTGGGAGATACTCTGGTGACTTCAAACGGCCCTTCTCGTCTGGGTTCATGCCAACGTCTCCGGAACTTTCTGATGTATACTTGATCTCCCGGTGTGATCTGGTGTTCCGTGGCAGGGCTCTCCTCCTCCTTGGCCTTTTCCTGTTCAAAAATAGTTCTATGTATAAAAGTTAATTGTCGTACATACTCTCTTGCATCCTGATCTAAACACTCCAATGTGGGGCCCCCTGTTCCCCCGATCTTTGGCACCGGCATTACTCTTCCTGTCATCATCTCATGCGGGCTTAAATGTGTGATTCTGTTTTCCTGACTCCTGTACTGCATTAAAGCCAATGGCAGAGCATCTATCCAGTTTTTTCCTGTCTCACTACAAATTTTGCTTATTTTAGCCTTGAGGGTTCCGTTTGCTCTCTCCACCATTCCTTGGGATTGAGGATGATACACACATCCAAACCTCTGCTTTATACGGAGTGCTGAGAGTGTCTCTCTCAGTGCCCTCCCTATAAAAGCAGATCCATTGTCTGAACTTAATTGCATGGGTATGCCAAATCTTGGGATAATTTCTTTTGACAGGAAGTTAATTACCGTTCCAGATCCTTGATCTTTGGATGGCGTTGCTTCTATCCATCTGCTGAATCTATCAATAATCACTAGCATGTATCTTTTTCCTCTTACCACCTTTCCCATATCCACATAGTCCATGCATAGATGTTTAAACGGCCCTTCTGGAATGGGTATGTGCCCTATTGGGGCAGTAATGCCTTTCCTGATATTATTCTGAGCACACACCTCACACAGACCCAGTATGTAGTCAATTGAGTTCTGCAGGTATGGTGACCAGAATCCTTCTTTCTTAATCTTCCTAGCCACTTCTCCTCTCGCACAGTGATCCACCCCGTGTGCTTCACTAATTAGTACGGTTAGTAACGATGTGGGTGCTATGATCAACCCTTCCCCATTTCTCCATATTTTGTCATGTTGTCCCTGTAATGCTCCTCTCTCTCTCCACATTGTTTTTTCTGCTACAGGGGCTTCTTCCTGTAATTGTGCCACATCTTCTAATGTGATTTGAGGTTCGATATACCCCACACCTGGCCCTGGGTGCGGCCTTGCTATTTCTACTGGGGCTATCGTAGCCTCAATGTATCCTGATGCTTCTTTAGCCGCCTTGTCAGCTTTGGTATTTCCCTGTGTGATGTTATCTGTTCCCTTTTTATGCGCCTGACACTTAATTATGGCTAATTCCCTTGGGCCCATCATAGCCCTTATTAAAGCCCTGATTTGAACTTCGTGTTGAATTGGTCCTCCTCCGCTTTTCATAAATCCCCTTTGCTTCCATATTGCCCCAAACAGGTGACAAACCCCGTGGGCATAGGCCGAATCAGTATAAATTTCCACTGCTTCCCCGTTTGCTAATTCACATGCTCTGGTCAGTGCTTCAAGCTCCGCTAACTGGGCTGAGCATGGCTGCTCACATTCTTTTGCCTCCACTACCTCAAATGTTTTCCCTTTCTGTTCAACTACTGCATAGCCAGCATGATTTCCCCTATGATCCCTATGGCACGAGCCGTCAACATACAACGTTCTCTTTTCTTCTGTGTTTAACCTATCTGCCTTCAGATCTTTCCTCAGTTTCATAAACGCTCTTGTCTCTCTCACACACTCATGCTCCTCTCCCTCATGTGGCAATGGCATATAGTCAGCTGGGTTGGCCCTATTGCACTTTACTATCGTAATGTCCGGGAATGTGGTCAGCATTTGAAAATGGTGAATTCTAGCCGGCGTCAGAACAAACTTCCCTTTTTCAATCAATTCAGCTATTTTATGGTATACATGTATGTTTATCGGATATCCCATTGTGACCGTAGCTGCCTTTTCGTACGCCCACCAAGCTGCTGCCAGGCCTTGATAACACGGCGGGTATCCCATTGCTACGTCATCTAGCTTGGTACTATAATATGCTACAGTCTGCCTTCGCCTTCCCTTGCAACTTTCCTGTGTTAACACTGCTGTAGCAAATCCGGCTTCTCTGTTACTCACAAATAAATCAAAGGGCTTGTCATAGGTCGGTAAAGCCAATGCTGGTGCCTGTGCCATTTCACTCTTTATATTCTCAAATGCTTCTAGCGCATCTTTGTCCCATTTTAGTTTGGCTTTTAATTCGTCACACCCTGCTTCCTTCATTATCTTTCGTAGTGCCTGCGTTTTTTCTGCATAGTTTTCCACCCATTCTGAACTGAAGCCTGTCATTCCCAAAAATGTCATCATTTGTCCCACCGTCTGTGGTTTCGGAATTTTCAGTACTGCTTCTATTTGCTGTGAAGCTATCCCCTTCTGCCCTGCTGATATTTCTCTCCCCAAGTATTCTACCTTTCTCTGGCACAGCTGCAGCTTCTTCCAGGATACTTTATGACCCCCCTCTGCTAGTCTTTTCAAAAGTTTTAAACTATCCTTCCTGCATTGTTCTTGTGTCTCTGTGCATAATAGTAAATCATCCACATACTGTAGCAGTGTTCCTTCCAACTGTATTCCTTCTAAATCTGCTTTCAACACCTGATTGAATACATGTGGGGAATGTTTAAATCCTTGGGGCATTCTATTGTATGTGTATTGTTTCCCCTCGTACGTAAATGCAAAGAGATACTGACTTTCTGGAGCTAGTGGCACACTAAAAAATGCTGAACATAGGTCGATTACAGTAAACCATCTACTTTCAGGTGGTATATTTGTCAGCAAGGTGTAAGGGTTTGGAACTTCTACGGGCATATCTTCCACTACCTCATTAATTGCCCTTAGGTCATGCACCAATCTCCATTTTTCTCCGTCCGCCTTCTTTACTGGTAGTGTAGTATTGTGTGAAGCAAATAATGGCATGATGGGAAAACTAGTCAAGTCTTCTTGGTACAAGTGAATTTAAACTGATTTTCATATAACCTAAGGCCCAGAATACAGAGACAGCCGAGGTCAGCATGTCTTGGGAACTGGGTGACTCTGAGAGTCTAGATAAGGCTTGGAGCCCGAAGTAGTCGTAATACATAACAAGCTGAACAACTATCTCTTCCTGTTCCTAAACAACTTCTTCCCTTACTTAAAACAAAGACAAGATAATAATATGAAACTCACGTCCCCTGGCGGTCAGCAAGGTGCCGCCATGGTAACGATTATTACTTATGTTTTACTTTTGACCAAATTCCTGACCAAGCTGTATTCATGTTATCTTGATCCTATAATGTATAAGAATCGCCTTCTTTTTCTGTACTAGCGCAGACTTGGGACGGACTCCGCAGTTTGTAATTGACTGCCTTCCGACTCCAAGTATCAGCCAATTTCTGCTAGCAGTTCTAATTAGTGAATAAAGTTCAGTTTTGCTTATCTAATGAATGCTGTTTGAATTTCTCTATCACAGTCAAGACGCGGGGAAAATATAAAATACAACATTAGGAGCGGGGTATTACACCTACTCCGGGTTTCCTTTAATACCCCTGCTTCTATCAATCCCTTAATCGTTTCTCTAATTCCTTCAATTGCTTCTGTCTTGATTGGGTATTGTGGTCTATAGGGCCCCTGGCGTCCTGTCTTTAATCTGACTTCAACTGGATTAGCGTTTTTAACCCTCCCTACATCCGTGTCCTGTCTGGACCACAACTCCTGTGGGAGGGAGTTCAAATCCTGCTCTAAGCTCTCTCTCCATTCCCGCTCCTGTTTCTCACTTTGCACTCCTATTGTTATCTGCTTTGGTGTCCCAAGCATCCTAACATCCAAAATTATTTTCGTCATTTGTCCATCGCTGGACGTCCAAATATCCGCACTGTCTGTCTGTACAAATTCTAAGTCTTGCGCTCTTAACACCATGGGTCCTAGGTCCTTTGATCTATATCCCGGATTAACTTTCAATGTGACATGTGGCTCCGCCCCAGGTACAGAGAACCATTTGTCAATCCATTCATTCCTAACGATTGCGAGGGCCACTCCCTCTAGTCCAATTAAAATACTTCCTGACTTTATTTCCTGTTCTCGTCCTGCCTCCTTTTCCCATTTCTCTTGTATTTCAGGTGCCTGTCCTTCATCAAATATCATTGTACTATGTAATTCTGTTCTCGGCCACTTGGCTTGTGGAACCCAAGTGTCTATAAGTTTTCCCCAGACTGTCCAGATCTGTTTTTTAATTTGTTCCTCTATATCTCCCAGCCAATATACATTAACCCCTTCCTTTCCTGGTACCTCAAGTGAATACATTCCCATCAAATCAATTCCTTGTTCGGTACATTCT
Organism: Scyliorhinus canicula; assembly: GCF_902713615.1. NCBI lineage: Eukaryota > Metazoa > Chordata > Chondrichthyes > Carcharhiniformes > Scyliorhinidae > Scyliorhinus > Scyliorhinus canicula. Next base: position 205,674 of record NW_024055796.1, on the reverse strand, counting down.
AATTTCAGTCCCAGACCTAGGATTGCGTCCCTTCCCAATAGATTTAAAGGAGTTTTATCATATACTAAAATAGGTACATGGGTAGTTTTATTTCCAATGGTAATAGGCACCGGCATCGTCATTTGAGCTAGTGTTATTTTCCCCGAGAACCCCACAGTTTTTACAAACCGGTTTGACAATGGTAGGTGATCCGCATATTTCGTTTGTATGCACGTACAGGTGGCACCGGTGTCTATCATCATGGGGACCTCGATCCCGCCTACTCTAGCATTAACTATAGGTTCCTGCTCTGCGGTTTCTGTTATTTGTACGTACTGTCCTACCATTTCGGGGTTCTCTGGGCCTCTCTATGCGAAACTCTGATGGTTCCCCGGCCCTTGAAACATCGGGACGCTGTTCGGCGACCCTTGGATCAGCTGTTGGCCTGCCTGTTGCTGGTTTTCTCCCTGTCTGGTGGAATTCCGCAGGCAATTCCTTTTTATGTGACCTGTCTCCCCGCACCCCCAGCACACACCTGGAGGGCCAGGCAGTGGTCCCTGTCTCGGAGTCTGATAATTAACCTGTCCCTGTCCTCTCTGATTCTGAAAGGGTGGCCTACCACTTCCCTGTCTTTTCCCATTTTTATTCCAGTCAGTCTGATTTTGTAGGGCGTATCGGTTTTGATAATTTAGGCTGTGGGCTTCTGGGTTTATGGGCAGTGGGAAGGCAGAAATGTTATAGGTTACGATGGGCTGGCCTCCATCTCCGCTTCCCCCTATTGTTAGTGCAGGTATTTCCCCTGGCTTCTGTTCCACCATCATCGGTGCTATTTTTCTGGGTGTGAGATCTTCTTTTGCCTTTAGCTTATCTTTGTTTTTGATCTCCTCCAATTGTGCCTGAAGGAGTTTACGTTGTATCTCCTTCAGCTGTTTGTCTGCATTCTTTTCATCTTTGCGATGTCTTTCTACTGCATGGGCAACATAATCCACAAACTCCCGGTAACTTTTTGAGTCCAAGCCCACTACATCCTCCAGTTTTGTTTTAGCTGAGACTGGCAGGCCCTCTAGAATTGCAGCCCGGAACATGGAGTTGGTCAGCGGGTCTGTTAGAATGTCCCTCTCCGTGTCCCTTTTCCACCTTTTTAATTGATTTTCCACATACACAGCTGCATTCTCCTCCTCTCCCAGTGGCTCTCCCCTTAGGGTTTTTACATCCATTCGATTGGGGTACATATTCCTTAGTGCCTGCCATATGTCTTGTCGGTACGGGTCCATTAGTGTCCCGTCTACGTTTGGGTCATGAGCTGCGGTCTGGATGCCGGCACGTCTCATTACTTCTGCCATTTGGTCCATTCCTAGCACTTTTGTCAGGAGAGCTTTGATGTCACCCAGTGCCATCCTTTTTCCCACCATTCCTGCTTCCAACTGTCCAATCCACCTTCCAGCCCCATCCAAAATATTGGGTAATTCATTAATTAGATTAGGCAAATCCTGACCTGACCAAGGGATATACTGTGCTCTGCCACCTTTCAGAATCACCGGGAACACCTTTTTCTTTCTTTTTTCCACCTCTGGAAACTTTACAGTTTGGTGTCTTACCCGCGTCGATTTTCTTTGTTCTCCTAACACTGATTGTCCCCCTTCGCTGTCACTACTTTCTCCCGTCTCTCCTTCCGTCTCTTCCTCGACTCTTACTGGGTGCTTCCACGTCCATACATCCCCCTTTTCTCGTCTTTCTGCCTCTTTGCGCCTTTTCCCACATGTTTCCTCTATGCTTCTTCTTCTTTCTCTTTCCTTTCTGCTGGCTTTGACCCTCTTTCCTTCTATTTTTCCCTGTGACGCCTCACTTTCACCCTCGCAAGGATCAGGACTTGTTTTTCCCTCATCTTTTCTTCTATCATTCTTTCCCTCCTCTTCTCGTTCCTTTTCCTTTTCCATTCCCTTTTTTGCCCATTCCAAAAGGTCTATTACATTTACTTCGTCCTGCAACTGCTTTCTCCTTCGGCTTAACTCATCCAACTCCTCTTCTGTTTTCCTCGTCTCTTCCTCTACACCTTGTTTCTTTTCTAGCTCCCTTTGTTCCCAATCCTCCGTCGTCATCTGTTTTGTATCAAATGCTCCCTCAAAATTCATCGTGCCTGATATAACTGGGTACAGTCCCGTGGAACCCTGTTCCTCTGAGTATGGGGGCGGGGCTACATTTGGATCTTCTAATTTTGCTTTTTCCTGAAGTTGCACTGGCATTTGCATCCATATTTCCCTCCATGCCCTTCTCCTTTCTTTCCCTTCCTTTTCAAACAATGCCAGTATCTCTAGTTCCTTTTCTCGCTTCTCCTTTCTTTTCTTAGATTTATCTTTTATTTTGTAGTTCTTTATCATTCCCTTCTGGTCCTCACATCTCTCTACGCACCATGTGCCTTCCTCCGGCCACGGTGTATTAGTTTTACTTGTTCTTTTGGCCCATTTTTTAGAAACGTGTTCTATGTCTCCCCTGAGGGCTGGGAATTTATCCCCTAATGTTTCCACTGGTGTTTTAATTTGGTGTGCCATTACTTGTCTTTTCGGATTACTGTCACAATTTTTATCACTTAATCCGTCAGAGTTAGGTGTCACAGTGATTATTACTTGCTGTGTCGTTTTTCCGTGTTCAGTCCCCTGTTTACCTTTCTCTTGGGTGTCCCTTGACAATATCTGTAATTCTAACCGGGGTCTCGATATCCACTTCCCCGTAGTCCCCTGTCCCGGCTCTATCTTCCTTTCCCGGGCTAGAGGGTAGTAGGTTTTTACGTGCTCGTCTATGTCTATAGAAACCCTATATCGATCAGATTCCTTTATTAATTTCCCTAGAGTTTCCAAGTTTATTTCGTCTATCCAATTCCTATCGGCTATTCTTTCCCACTTTACATACGGCCACTCGTTCTCTACCTCTTTTAAGTTAGTTATATGTGTAATTTCTCCCCAATCCAGTGTTGCTTCCGTTTTTGTTATTTTCCCTTCTTAATTCCCTGACTAATCTTCCTTCCCAATCGATTATACCACTCTTTCCGCTAGGCGGTTTTGTCAGTGTGACCTTTCCACGTTGTTAGTTATTACCCTACCTGTGTTCCGACTCTCCTTCTTATTTCTGTCCTCCACGCTGCTGTCTCAGACCAGTTTGTTCAAATTGGTCTTTTACTTTCTCTATTCTAGCTGTTAATCCCCCCCTCCGGGGTTAGGTTCCCCTCCTATGCTTTTGACTACCGTATTAGGTCAGAGAGTGATCTCTCACTGATCTCTCTCCCTCTCGGCTGACGTCCGTTACCCGAGGTCCTGGGTAGGTTTGGACTGGCAGATTTTTCCCACACTTACTCTCTTCTGGGCAAGTCGTATCCTGGAAAAACCCGCTCCAAACCGGTTGACTTAACCTAATTGCATTACCTTAGCGTTCGGCCTTTTTCTCGTCTCCCTTTTTACCCACTCACAGACAATACAGTATTCACAGTGCGCTTTGCATGCAAAACTCTACTCTTCAGATCAGACTCAGTCTCTCAAAACTATTTTACCCAATTTGGTTTTAGTCACGCAGGATATCTTTGTGGTTGGGGAGATTCAAGACCAGCAAAGAGCTGAGTGCGCCGGGCCTCGAGATCCCTTTTCTGACAACAAGGATTTACGTGCAATACAAATCTGCTTACCTTGCTGTCAGAATGCCGGCTTTGGGATGTCCAGCCCCGGTCGGACCTTCGCCTCCGCCACTCCTTCCAGATGCTTTTCTGGGCGATCTCTCACCAACCCTGCTCTCGCAGCGCCAATTTTGTCGTGGTTCCCCAGGACGACAATTTGTTTGTACCTATTCAAATATTAAAACACAGAGAGTCTGAGGAGCGATCTTCCAAGCAGTGAACTTTATTTTCCTTAGCATGAGAAAAACAAAGCTGAGATTGTCCGGAGCAATCTAAAAAAGCTTCAGGGCTTACCGCCTTTTATGTACATTTTAACTCCATGATTCAAACTCTTATCTTAATTTACAGCCCTCTTATCTTGCTTTCCTTACTTTGGCCACCACTGTTTATAGTGAGCCTCTATCTGTCTCAGTCAAGACTGGTCGTTTCTCTCTCTGCTTCGTCAACCATGGTAGCCATAAGTCAGTCCTTATCTCGTCTCTGTAAACTTTCCTGCTTGTTGAACCAAGCGTGGTTTTTGCTGACCAAGGCCGAATGTATACAAAAACAGGCTTCCTTCATTCCTGTCTTTTTATGGCCCTTATTTATGGCCAACCATTTTAGTTAAGCCCTGAGCCGTGTTCATTGTTTTCCCAAGTGACTGTTGTATTTTAAATGTTAGGTAAAGCTATACTCTTTTTCTGGGTCTTCTGCTTTAATCATATTAACTATACTTGATTACATTAGCTATACTTGATTACCTTAGCTATACTTGATTACATTAGCTATACTTGATTACATTAGGTCACACAAAGTTACCCTGGGTTACACACTCATCTCAATACTCACCTAAATCTACTTTATCATTTCACTAAAACCTATGATTCTAAACTTGGTACCTAACTCATACAATATCCAGTACAAATTCCCTTACATGGGCTAAACAGCTGGCTTGTAATGCACAACAATGCCAGCAGCGCGGGTTCAATTCCTGTATCAGCCTCCCTGAACAGGCGCCGGAATGTGGCGACTAGGGGCTTTTCACAGTAACTTCATTGAAGCCTACTCGTGACAATAAGTGATTATTTTTTTATTATTATTTCTGATAGTTCCATGACTGTAGCTGTAAACATCACACATTAGAATTCAATCTGTTCCATTATTCACTTCGGTTTACGTTTATGTTGAGGTTAATAAAAGACAAACTCTGTTGTCCCCCCAGGATCTGATTAGAGTTTCCAATGAGTCGATGCTGTGGAATGGAATGTCTGATCAGCGTTTCCATGGTGACCTGTCTGCAGTGAAGGAATGTCTGATCAGCGTTTCCATGGTGACCTGTCTGCAGTGAAGCGCTTGCTTGAGTTTCTAACTCTGACTAAATGTCTCTCTCCCATAACACACAATATATAAGACATTGGATGTCAATGTATTTCAGCCATGTTATATTGTCTTCAAAAACTTAAAATTAGTTCAGATACACAAACGTTTCAGTGTGGGAGGACAAGTTGATAAAGTGTTTCAAAAACACATGGGACCCAAGGTTTTATAATTCTGGGTGTGGAGTACAAAATGACAGATGTCATGTAAACCTGTACAAATCATTGGTTGGGCTGCAGTTGGAATATTAGATCAGGTTTTGGGGATCTTCCACCAGGAAGGATATCAAAGCCATGGAGAGGGTGGAGAAGAGATTCACTGAGATGATCCCAGGGAAGAGAGGCTTTAGTTACCAGGAGGGATTGGAGAACTGGGGCTCTTTTCATTCGAAAGAGGAACCGGTGATGGTTTCTCTTATCTCTGAATGAAATGTTGTTTTTAAAGTGAAGGGTGTTTGTACTGGAAAATCTGAGTACCAAGTGCCGGCTTGAACCATTCTCCAATCAGTTCCAGCACATCTCCCTCTACATTGCCCCATGAAACACTCCCAAGGCTGTTACAAAATAGTGCTAGATACAGAGTAAATCTCCCTCGATGCTTTTCCCATCAAACATTCCCACAATAGGTATAGCACAAGGTTAGATACAACGTAAATCCTCCTTGCCACTGTCCCATCAAATACTCCCAAAACAGGTACAGCATGGGGTTAGATACAGAAGAAAACCCCTTATACACTGACCCCATCAAATCCAGGACAGATACATGACGGGGTTAGATACAGAGTCAAGCTCCAGTTACACTTTTTCCGATCTCTTATTCTATCTTCAAATAAGAATCAGAAGTTCGGTTGATTGGAAATGTCCAAAATACAACTTTATTTGCTAATCATTCACCTTGAACATTTGCATGAAAACAAAATCAAAAACGTTGATCAAAATAATACATAAACTAGTCAGAGCATAGCAGAAAGATGTAAAAAGCATAAGAAAAGTATGAAGAAAATTACTTCAAACAAAAATCAATAGATGGTTCACAAGTTCATAAAAGCATAAATTCGGAACTAAACCTTAACCACAAAGAAATTCTTACCAATGGACTAATCCCTCATTTACTCTCATTGGTTTCTAATTCTTAGCTGGGACCTCCTGATTTATTCAAATAAATGTCTGTGACTTAGAAAATGATTTATTACGGGCAGCACGGTGGCGCAGTGGATAGCACTGTTGCCTCACGGCGCTGAGGTCCCAGGTTCGATCCCGGCTCTGGGTCACTGTCCGTGTGGAGTTTGCACATTCTTCCCGTGTTTGTGTGGGTTTCGCCCCCACAACCCAAAGATGTGCAGGGTAGGTAGATTGGCCACAGAAAATTGCCCCTTACTTGGAAAAAATTAATTGGGCACTCGAAATTTATTTTTAAAAAAGAAAATGATTTATTATTCAAACATTGGGCATTACTAAAGATTTCCTAATGTCCATCAAACTAATTCAGGGTGTACGTGCACCAGCCACCTGTGCCAATCTTACAAAGATAAGGTACTTGCATTAACCTTGCTAAGTATTTCACACTAAATGTAATGGAATACGATGGTCTTAATCGTTACATGAAACGTTGATGCAACGTTTTATGAAACAATGTCTGAATTTCTGCAAACGTGGCAATAGATTATTCCTTATCTGAATTGGGCGCGATTCTCCGCAAATCCAGCATGCCGTGAAATTGGCCGTGTTTCACGCCAGCCTCGGAGCTCCGTCCTGGGACCCGATTATCATCCTCCGGTCGGGGCTAGTAATGGGGCCGGGGGAATCATGGTGATGCGGAGTTAGCGAACGTCGCTAACTCCGCCTGCCAAGAGTCATGGCGGCTGACGCGCGCGGATGACGTCATCACGCAGATGCGTCAAACCCGCGCATGCGCGGGCCGTCATGCCCCTCAGCCGCCCCGCGGACTGATCCTGCGGGGCGGCGGAAGAACAAATAGTGCGCGGGTATCGGACCCGCTGCCCGCGATCGCAGGCCCATGCCACCCTTGGCACGGCTGTGGTGCAGCCGTGCCAATCGGTGCCATGGTTATCCGGGACGGGCACTTTGCGGCCGTTTTCACGAACGCTGAAAGCAGGTGTGATCGCGGCCGTGTAAACGGCCCATCGGCCTGTGGAGAATCGCTGTTCGCCGTAAATAACGGCGAGCAGCGATTCGTGTCAAGGGGCTGCCGGGGGGTGGGGGGGAATAGAGGGAGGCCGTGAAAATTGACGGGAAGGCCCTCCCGCTATTCTCCGACCCGTTGTGGGCAGCGGAGAATCTTTCCACAGTCATATCTTTTTGAATAATTCCATTCTCCAGCTATGCACTCAATCTATCCTTAAAGGTGCGAAATAAATCATTTTGATAAATGTGATGTGCTGCATTTTGGGAGATCGAATCGGGGCAGGACCTACTCAGTTAATGGTAGGGAGTTGGGGAGAGTTATAGAACAAAGAGATCTAGGAGTAAAGGTCCATAGCTTCTTGAACGTGGAGTCACGGGAGGACAGGGTGGTGAAGGCGGCATTCGGCATACATGGTTTCATTGGTCAGCACATTGGATACAGGAGTTGGGATGTCTTGCTGAAGTTGTACAAGACATTAGTACGGTCACACTTTGAGTACTGTGCACAGTTCTGGTCCTATTATAGAAAGGATATTATTAAACTAAAGAGTGCAGATTTTCTTGGTTACTACCAGGACTTGATGCTCTGGGTTATAAGGAGAGGAATAGACTGGGACTTTGTCGGAGGCTGAGGGGTGATCTTCTAGAGGTCTACAAAATAATGAGCAGCATAGATAGGGTAGATAGTCAACATCTTTTCGCAAAGGTAGGGGAGTCCACTTGAGAGTTTAGGTTTAAGGTAAGAAGGGAAAGATACAAAAGGATCCAGAGAGGCAATATTTTCATACATAGCGTGGTGAATGTCTGGAACGAGCTGTCAGAGGCAGTAGTTGAGGCGGATACAATTCTGTCTTTTAAAAAACAATTAGACAGTTATGTGGAAAAGCTGGGTATAGAGGGTTATGGGCGAAATGCGAGCAATTGGGACTAGCTCAGTGGTAAAAACTGGGTGGCCTGGACAAGTTGGGCCGAAGGGCCTGTTTTCATGCTGTAAACCTCTATGACTCTATCCAATGCAGCAAAACATCCCTACATTTATATTAGATTTTCTTTACAATAAACAATAATATTCCATGGACCTTCCTAATCACTTGCTGTACCTGCAGACTAACGTGGGATTGGGCACCCTGATCCCTCTGTACCTCAGAGTTCTGCAATCTCTCTCCATTTAAATAACATTGTTTTATTTAATACTTCCTGACAAAGTGGGAAATTCACATTTTCCAAAGTTAGGCTCCATCTATCAGTTTTTTGCCCACTCACTTAACCTATTTGTAGTCCTTTGCAGACTCCTTAAGTCCACTTCACAAATTACTTTCCTGCCTGTATTTGAGGCATCAGAAAATTTAGCCGCCAGACAGTCAATCCCGTCATCCAACACATTCATACAGATTGTAAATGGTTGGGAGCCCAGCACTGATCCTGGTGACATTCCACTTGTCACATCTTACCCACCCAGAAATGACCCATTTATACCTACTGGCTGCTTCCTGTTCGCTAACCAATCCTCTATCCATGCTGCTATGTTGCCCCTACACCATGAGCTCTTATTTTGTGTAATAACCTTTAATGTGGCACCTTGGGAAATACCTTCTGCAAATCCAGGTAAAGCACATCTGCAGCTTCCCCTCAAGTGAATAAATGTAATCAGGAAAAGTCCAACAAATTCAAATATTTTCCTGTTAAAAGTTAATTGATGAAACAGAACATGATTTTTTAAAAATGCGACTGGACAGAAGGATAATCAAAGGTTAAAGAGGTGTGAATAGTTTCAAGCCAGGACAGACTTCTTCGCCGCCTTCAACAAGTCATCGATGAAGAGGAACACCTTGCCACAGTCATCCCCACACCCTCACTACCTGCCTTCAAACAACTGCACAACCTCAAACAAACCATTGTTTACAGCAAACTACTCAGTCTTCACAACACCGACTACGACACTACACAACCATGCCATGGCAACCTCTACAAGGCGTGCCAGATCATCGGCATGGGGATTACCATTACACGTGAGAACAGCATTGGGATAAGCACTAGAGAGACAGAAAGGTGTCCGAGGCTCAAATAGGGAGTCAAAACTTATAGATTAGGATCTCGGTAAAGGTCAGCAACTTGTTAGAAAAAATCAAATTCCCAGTCAACAAATTAAAGGATCACACGGCGGGACTTCACGTTTTATGACTTTTAATGCAACAAACCATCAAACTAGAAGCTACTTTGACAAAGGGACATCTGAACTTGAAACATGAGCTCTTTTCTCTCCCTACAGATGCTGACAGACCTGCTGAGATTTTCCACCATTTTCTCTTTGGTTTTAGAAGCTACTTTAACTCAGAAGCCTACACATTAAACTATAAAATTGAACTTTGCCCTTTTACATAAACTATAATCACACTCCACGATTACAGTTACTCTGTCCTGGAAGTCAAAACTTAATTGTCTCAGAATCTGTCCAAAGTGGTGATTCATTCCCGAGGATTTACTTCCGTTCTTCGACCAAGACACCGAGAAACAAAGGGAGAATAGAATAGAATGTGAACTAGCAAAATACATTAAAATGGACTGTTGAAGCTTCTGTGGCTACGTAAAAAGGAAACATTTGGCTCAGACAAAGGTTTGTCCATTCCAGATAGAGTCAGGAGAATTTAGAATGAGGAATAGAGATCTCTACAGCCACCTCGTTCAACACTCTGGGATGGAGATCATCAGCTTTTGGGGATTTATTCACTTTCAGCCCCATTAATTTCTCCAGTACTACTTTTTCACCAATACTAATCTCTGCCAGTCCCTTGGTTCTCTGGTGTTTTGGGGACAATTTCTGTATCTTCCTCTGTGAAGACAGACAGACATTGTTTAGTTTCTCTGCCATTTCCTTACTCCCCATTATAAACTCTCCCATCTCTGCCTGGAATGGACCCACATTGGTCTTTGCTAATCTTTTCCTTTTCACATTCCTGTGGAAGCTTTTCCAGTCGGTTTTTATGTTTCTCCCCAGTTTGCTCTCATCAGTTTCTTGATCCTCCTTTGCTGAATTCTAATTGATCTCATGGAATCTTTAACTTATCTTGTTAACCAAGGTTGCATCATTTTCCTGTTGGATATTTGTTCCTTAAAGGAATCTATATTTGTTGTATATATGTGAATAAAAAGTTGCAAAACTCCCAGAGGGCCATAGATTGCTCTCCCCTTTGACCGAGAGCTGACTGGAGGTGATTTAACCCGAGGGTCAGTACACCTCAGGCGAGGGGCCTGGTTGAGAAGGCCGGGCCTTCATGGATAAACTCAGCCAGTACGGGAGTTGAATACTCACTGTTGGCTTTGCTCTGCATCACCAACCAGCCATCCAGCCAACTGAGCTGACCGACCCCCTGATAAATATGTAATTATTCCTTAAATATTAGGCATTCCCTGTACCAATCAGTTTCCCAGTCCACCTCAGACGACTTGCCCCTCATACCCTGATAGTTTTATTCTGTGAGGAACACCCAGATAAATTAAACAAAAGAACCATGTAACCACCAGGGCCCATCTCCATGGCAACGTGGCATGCTTTGGGGGGTATCAAACAGAAATAGCAACTAAATATCTTCACACTTCCAAACACCCTTTCACTCGGAGATCCTTGTGCAATTTGAAGCCAGGTATTAGCAACAAGGCTCAAACAGCATCAGCCCACTGGAGGCAAAGTTGTGAGACTGGCCAGTCCAGCAGAAAGAAACCCTCCGACCATCCCCACTGACCACCTGTCAGAATGAACAAAATGCAGTCCTGGCTGTAGAGCAGAAACAATAACAGCAGAATCCAACCCCTATAATCGACTGTGAAATTGTTGGTGTTACAGCAGGTGCGATGAAACGTGCAATCCCGTCTCACATTGAGATGTGAATCGCCTCTCCCCAGTGTGAACTTGGTGTCTCCGCAGGTTGGATAACTGAGTAAATCCTCTCCCACACTGAGAGCAGATGAATGGTCTCTCCCCAGTGTGAACTTGCTGGTGTCTCCACAGGTGGGATAACTGAGTGAATCCCTTCCCACACTGAGAGCAGGTGAATGGCCTCTCCCCAGTGTGAACTCGCTGGTGTCTCCGCAGGGTGGATGAATCAATGAATTCCTTTCCACACTGAGAGCAGGTGAATGGCCTCTCCCCAGTGTGAACTCGCTGGTGTCTCCGCAGGTCAGATACTTCACCAAATCCTTTCCCACACTGACAACAGTTGAACGGCTTCTCCCCAGTGTGAACTCGCTGGTGTTTCTGCAGGTCGGATACCTCAGTAAATCCCTTCCCACACTGAGAGCAGGTGAATGGTCTCTCCCCAGTGTGAAATCGCTGGTGCCTCCGCAAGGTGGATAACTGAGTAAATCCTTTCCCACACTGAGAGCAGGTGAATGGCCTCTCCCCAGTGTGAACTCGCTGGTGTCTCCGCAGGTCGGATACTTCACTAAATCCTTTCCCACACTGAAAACAGGTGAACGGCCTCTCCCCAGTGTGAACTCGCTGGTGTTTCTGCAGGTCGGATACTTCAGCAAATCCTTTCCCACACTGGGAGCAGGTGAATGGCCTCTCCCCAGTGTGAACTCGCTGGTGTCGCAATAGGTGGGATGAATCACAAAATCCTTTTCCACATTGGGAGCAGGTGAATGGCCTCTCCCCTGTGTGAACTCGCTGGTGTGACTGCAGGTTGGATAATTGAGTAAATCCTTTCCCACACTGGGAGCATGTGAACGGCCTCTCCCCAGTGTGACTGCGTCGATGAGTCTCCAGCTTTGATGGGAATCTGAATCCCTTCCCACAGTCCACACATTTCCACGGTTTCTCCATGTTTTGGGACTCCTCGTGTCTCTCCAGATTGGACAATCACTGGAAGCCTTGTCTACACACAGAACATGTGCACTGTCTCTCCTCACTGTGAATGGTGTGGTGTTTTTCAGGCTGTGTAACTGGTTAAAGCTCTTCCCACAGTCAGTTCACTGGAACTCTCTCACACGGGTGTGTGTTGTGTGGGTCTTGGTGCTTTTCCAGTCACACTGATCTTTCCACAGTCAGTTCACTGGAACACTCTCACTCGGGTGTGTGTTGTGTGGGTCTTGGTGCTTTTCCAGTCACACTGATGTTTGAAATGTTTAGAAGCTGACAGTTCAGGCAATCAGTTCTTCTTCTAGATTCAAAGGCGAATGATATTCAGAGTCCGATGATATTCAGGTTCCAAGCAATTGCGTGACTCTGTCAGATCGTGATCTAACGTTTGAGATTTCTGTCTGTAATTCCTCCTCATCTAATATGCTGTGAAAACAATATACCAGCGTCATCATTGTTAGTACAGGATAGAAACTCAGACAATTCTAGTTCTGATGGAACATAATTTCCTCTCTCGTTCTCCAAAAGCTGTAAATCTCCATCCCACACACTCTCCCTCCATTAGCACACTGCTGTATCTAATATTCACTATCCCAATTCTCCTGAAGTTGCTGATTCATGTTGATTGACAGATCCAAGCTCAGCTCACTGCTTCCTGACCAGGACACACGGTAGCATTGTGGATAGCACAATCGCTTCACAGCGCCAGGGTCCCAGGTTCGATTCCGGCTTGGGTCACTGTCTGTGCGGAGTCTGCACATCCTCCCCGTGTGTGTGTGGGTTTCCTCCGGTTTCCTCCCACAGCCCAAAGATGTGCAAGTTAGGTGGATTGGACATAATAAATTGCCCTTGTGTCCAAAATTGCCCTTAGTGTTGGGTGGGGTTACTGGGTTATGGGGATAGGGTGGTGGTGTTAACCTTAGGTAGGCTGCTCTTTCCAGGAGCCAGTGCAGACTCGATGGGCCGAATGGCCTCCTTCTGCTCTGTAAATTCTATGAATTATAATAGGAGCAAGAATAGGTCATTCGGCCCACTGACTCTGCTCAACTATTCAATGAGATCCTTGGCCAATCTACCTAAGCACCGTTTTCCCACACTATCCCCCATAATCCCTCAACATCTTCAATATCTAGAAACCTATCAGTCTGTGTCTTGAAAATACTTGATGACTGAAGCTCCAGAATCCTCGAGGGTAGAGAATTCCAAACCTTCACCACATCCTCGAGTAAAGAAATCCCATCTCAGCTTTCTCTCCATTTTCCTGCCGGTTCCCCATAACGCTCGACACCCTCTATCAGAAATCTGTCTGTGGCGGGGAGGGAGCGGGGGCGGGGAGGGAGCGGGGGGGGGGGGGGGGGGGGGGGGGGGGGGGGGTGTCAGGCATGTGATACGGGTGTTGGAGTAGCTGCTATTCCGCAGCCTCTGGTGCCACTCACCTATAATCTGTCACTTATCCCGATTGCCCGGCACTATTTTATTTAATCCTTGAATTCATATTTGTTATCGTGTTCCTGGAACACTTCAGAGTGCGGTCTGGTAGGGTAAAACAGCACTCGCAGATTCTGTGGGAATGTTGTCTTTTCAACCTGGCGGCCTGATCCTCAGGAGGTCTCTCGACCCCGCGCTCTCCGGGGCTCTGGGAGGTGGCGGAAATGATGACTGCCGACATTATCCGTGTTATTGACCAGAATCTGCTCATGAGGCCCAGCTGTAAAACGCCATGAAGAGGCTCAATGATCCGGAGGAGAGAATCCTGACCATTCAGCAAGATGCCTCCTCAACGGCGGCAAGAATTCAATCCTTTGAAAACCAGCCAAGTGGCTGGCGGAGGTCCTGGAGGACTTGGAGGACCGAGGGCCGGAGAAAGAACATCCGAGTCATCAGCCTATCAGATGGTCATCATAGAATTTACATTGCAGAAGGAGGCCACTCGGCCATGGAGTCTGCGCCTTGGAAACAGCACCCCACCCAAACCCATACCTCCAGCCCAACCCCGTAACTCCACGTAACCTTTTATTTGGGCACTAAGGGATATTTATCATGGCCGATCCACCTAACCTGCACATCTTTGGACTGTGGGAGGAAACCGGAGCACCTGAAGTAAACCCACACAAACACAGGGAGAATGTGCAGACTCCGCACAGACAGTGACCCAAGCCAGGAATCGATCCCGGGACCCTGGAGCTGTGAAGTGACTCTGCTAACCACTTTGCTATAATGCTGCCCATAAATGATGTTATTTTCTGTCCATTTAGTGTAGAGACTAAGGCTCCCGTTCGGTTTTTCAAGGACTGACTGCCATGTTTTCTCAGGCTGGATGTGAAGCCTGGCCGTTTCAAATTAGAAAGGGTTCATCGTATTCTGTCTCTGAGGCTGAGGGATAGTTTTCATCCCAGGCCTGGAATCATTCACTTCCACAACTTGAGAGAATGTCCTGGAGAGGGAGCGGCGAGGTGGCACCTGGCTCCAGGAAGGAATGAGGATCTACTTCTTCCAGGCCTTTTCGGCAGCAACACAAAGCGCCGAGGCTTTGATGAAGTTCAAATGCAGCTCAAGCCTGTGGGGAGTGAATTACGTCAGGCTTTATCGTGAGACCCGAAAAATGGTATCCAACAACTCCATCAAGTCTTTCAATAATCCAATTATTACCTTGACCTTCATTAAATCAATGAAGGGCAAGGATCTGGAGGGATGGTTTGCAGCTCGGACTAACTCAGGTTCTAATCCGGACACTTTCCCTATCATGGTGTTGTCTGAATTTCAGAATCACAGAAATACACACAGGGACAGGAGTAGGCCATTCAGCCCTTCGAGTCTGTCCTGCCATTTAGTGAGGTCATGGCTGGTCTGTGACCTCACTCCATATTCCTTCGTATCTTTGCTCAACAAAAGTCTATCTATTTCAGATACAAAATTAACTGTTCCAGCTTCACCTGCTGTTTGTGGGAGAGAGTTCCAAACCTCTCCCACCCTGTATGCGAAGAGGTGGGCAGCACGGTGGTTAGCATAAATACTTCACAGCTCCAGAGTCCCTGGTTCGATTCCCGGCTGGGTCACTGTCTGTGCGGAGTCTGCACGTCCTCCCCGTGTGTGCGTGGGTTTCCTCCGGGTGCTCCGGTTTCCTCCCACAGTCCAAAGATGCGCGTGTTAGGTGGATTGGCCATGCTAAATTGCCCGTAGTGTCCTAAAAAGTAAGGTTAAGGGGGGGGGGGGGGGGGGGGGGGGGGGGCATTGTTGGGTTACGGGTATAGGGTGGATACGTGGGTTTGAGTAGGGTGATCATTGCTCGGCACAACATCGAGGGCCGATGGGCCTGTTCTGTGCTGTACTGTTCTATGTTCTAAGTTCTTCCTAACATCTCTCCTGAATGGTCCAGCCCTGATTTTTGGACAATGATCCCAGTTTCAGAATCTCCAACCAGTGGAAATAGTTTATCTTTGTCTACCGTGTCTTTCCCTGTTAATATCATAAATACTGCAAATAGATCACACCTTAACCGTCTAAATTCTCGCAAAAACAGGCCTAATTTGTTTAATCTCCCGTCGTAAGGCCCGTAGTCCAAATATCGTGGGGTATCGTTTTAGTAAATCTATATTGCAGTCCTTCCAAGACCAAAATATCTTCTCGAAGGTGTGGTGCCCAGAATGGCTCACAGTTCTCCAAGTGGGGTCTCACAGGGTGTTGTATAACAGCAGCATAACGTCTGTGACGTTATACTCCAATCCTCTAGATATAAATGCCTTTAGCCTTTTTGATTATTTTCTGGACTTGCCCGTGACATTTTCAGGGAGTTGTCCTATGGCTTTGTGTGTGTCTGGGGGTGGTGTCCTGTGTGTGAGTGTGTCTGGGGGGAGGTGTGCTGTGTGTGGGTGAGTGTGTCTGTGGAGGAGGTGTCCAGTGTGTCTGGGGGGGAGGTGTGCTGTGTGTGGGTGGGTGTCTGGGGGGGATGTGTGGTGTGTGTGGGTGGGTGTCTGCGGAGAGGTGTCCAGTGTGTGGGTGGGTGTCTGCGGGGAGATGTCCAGTGTGTGGGTGTGCGTCTGGGGGTGGTATCCTGTGTGTGGGTGTGTGTCTGTGGGAGGTGTCCTGTGTGTGGGTGTGTGTCTGGGGGGGAGGTGTCCTGTGTGTGGGTGTGCATCTGGGGGAGGTATCCTGTGTGTGGGTGTGTGTCTGGGGGAGGTGTCCTGTGTGTGGGTGTGTGTCTGGGGGGAGGTGTCCTGTGTGCGGGTGTGCGTCTGGGAGAGGTATCCTGTGTATGGGTGTGTATCTGGGGGAAGCCAGCAGCTTCAGCTGCCGCCGGCCCCGCATCTGCGTTAAGAGGCTGAAGCGGCTGCAGGCCCAAGAGGGCCAGACCGTCACCCTGCTCTGCTCGGCCGACGGCCAGCCGCCGCCCCTCATCCTGGTGCTCAACCCACGGCACCCCGAGGCTGGGATGGGCCTCCCCGGGGGCCTGGGCCCAGTAGGCAAGGACCTCGGCCTGAACCCCGAGGGCCACGGCCTCCTCCCCGGGCGCCCGGACCCCCGTCTGCCCCTCGCTCCTTTCCGGCCCCAACTCTGCCGGACGGCAGCCTGCAGATCACCTCGGTCCACCGCATGGACTCCGGCACCTACCGCTGTGCGGCCCGCAACGCCAATGGCAACGACACTGCCTCAGCCTCGCTACAGATGCAGTCGCTCTCGCTGCAGGAGCTGGGGCTGGCCGGGCGCTCCGACTCCCGGGCCAAGGCCGGCCTGCGGCGGTGTCGCTCTGCATCACTTTACTGAGAAGGCATCCCTCTGACAAAGCCATGCTGACTATTCCTGATCAAACCTTGCCTCTTCAAGTGGAGATGGATGCTTTCCTTCTGAATTTTCTCCAATAGTTTCCCTACCTCTGACGTGAGACTCAATGGTCTGTAGTTCCCTGGCTTATCTCTGCAAACTTTCTTAAATAGTGGGATCATATTAGCTGTTCTCCAGTCCTCTAGCACCATCTCATCACCAAAGAGGAATTAAACATTTGGGTCAGAGCCCCTACAATCTCTCTTGCCTCCCACAGCATCCTGGGACACAATTCATCCAGACCTGGAGATTTGTCCACTTTTAAGCCTGCCAACACTTCCAATGCCTTGTCACTCCCTCTGTCAATTCACTCAAGAACCTCTCGGTCTCTCTCTGTGAGTTCAATATCTACTTCCTCATTCTCTTGGCTGGAGACAGAGGTGAAATATTTGTTCATCACCCAAACCAATGTCCTCTAAAGTTTCTCTCCATTTAAATAATAAATTGCCTTTTTATTCCTCTGACCAAAATGGATAACCTCACACTTACGCATGTTAAATTCCATCTCATCAAATGTACTCTGGAAGTCCAAATACGTCTACAGGACCCCATTATCCATTTGGCTTGTTACTTCAAAGAGCTCCAAACAAATGAGTCAAACACGATCTACGCTTCACAAAACCACGCTGGCTC
Source organism: Scyliorhinus canicula (assembly GCF_902713615.1). Classification (NCBI taxonomy): domain Eukaryota; kingdom Metazoa; phylum Chordata; class Chondrichthyes; order Carcharhiniformes; family Scyliorhinidae; genus Scyliorhinus; species Scyliorhinus canicula. The sequence goes on along the minus strand of NW_024055796.1, from coordinate 188,228 downwards.
TGATTGATTGCGGTTTGACTTTCCAAAGGTCCAGCTACTACTTCCTCAATAATGGATTCTAACAGTTTCCCAACAGGTTTTAAACTAGTTTCCGCCTTTTTGAACAAGATGGGTTACATTAGTCTTTTCCACTAATCCAGTGACATTGAAGATTTTCTCAGTGACCCTCAGTCACAATCACTGAGACTAACTTTAAATTCCAGATTTTATTAATTGAATGTTCCTGTCTCTCTGGGTGACTAATGCATTGTCATTGAGTCAGTGTCTCCCCCCTGGTCTCTATGAGGTTGTTTGTGGAGAGAAGCCGGAAGTGACGGACACTGAGAGTGGAGAATGTTCATTGTTTCACATTCGGCTCTGGGGCCACATTTGGGATTTTTAAACCCGTCCCCGACACCTCACAAAGCCAGGACAATGATTGACGGCAGCTCCTGACCAATAGGGCTCAGGGGGCCGATTCGGAGGACCGACTGGCAGCGGCAGGTCCTCCAGCTGGGCCGAGTGAAGCATGCGCAGTGCGATTAATGGCGGCGCAACGAAAGTTCTTTTTGGGATCCACAATCCGGAAGGTGGAATGGCGGGATCGAGGGAGAGCTCGATTAGGCGCATCGTTGGACACACTTCTTAAACATGTTATGTACACCGAAAACCCGGAAAAATAACCTACGGTACCGTGGGGCCTCCATCTTTCTCACAGACGGAACAACCAGGTCACCATCTCTCTCTCGCGCTCTTGCGGTACTGCGCATGCGCACGAGCCAACTTTATGGGGCACTAGCAGCAATGCGCGCGCGCACCCACCACCTTTGTTGGGGGCGGTAGTAGCGAAGCGCGTCCACCATCTTTATTTGGGGCAGCAGCAGGCTCAGTCGCCATCATTGTTGAGGGCAATATTTTTCAAATGTTTCTTCATGACAGAGTGTTTCACTCCGAGTTACAAATTCTTATGCATGAGACCGAACAATTATATATGTCCAGGGCAGTGACAACAATTCGTATTTATTGTGCCCTGACAGAATCAAACTTTTTAACACATCTCAGAGAAACGTTACAAAATAACAATTGACAGTGAGCAACATTTAAAAAAAAATTTAGAGTACACAATTATTTTTTCCAATTAAGGGGCAATTTAGAGTGGCCAATCTACCTATCCTGCACATCTTTGGGTTGTGCGGGTGAAACCCACGCAGACACGGGGAGAATATGCAAACTCCACACAGACAGTGACCCAGGGCCAGGATTCGAACCCGGGTCCTCAGCGCTGTAGGCAACAATGCTAACCACTGCGCCACCGATGCTGCCCTCCAGTATGCAACATGAGGAGATATTAGATTTTAAGGATAATCATAACAGAGGATGATGTGTTGGGGGTCGGCGTGGACTGCACTTGATGCAGTGTAGTGAGAGACAGACTTCCAACACTTGATGAGATGCAACACGATTTTATTTTACATCTAAACTATTATACTTGTTCAACTGTGGATTGGCACGATGCTGACTTGACTGGAGACCTGATACCAGCCTAACCAGACTTAACTAGCTACCACATGGTGTTTGCCCTGGCTAGCTCACGATACTCTGACTGTCTCAGAGGTTGGGTCCGAGAGAGCAGGAAAACTGGTGCCCTCTGGCTTCATAGTGGTCGTGTCCTGTCTGGTGATTGGCTGCTCTGTTCTGCATGCTTACTGGTCGTCCTGTGTGTCAATCACTGCCTGTCTGCTCTCCATTATATACATACAGAGGAAAGTGAGTTAGAGAGTCACAGAGTTTTAAGGAGGAAATTCCAGAGCTTGTGGCCCAGTCAAATGACAAAAGGCCAGTAACGAAAGGGAAAATGCTGGAAAATTTCAGCAAGTCTGGCAGCATCTGTAGGGAGAGAAAAGAGCTAATGTTTCGAGTCCAATGACTCTTTGTCAAAGTTGAGAAAAGGCCAGTAATGGTGGACCAAATAAATTAGGACTGCAATAGTGGCTGGAACTAAATTAGTGCAGAGATCTTGAAGGGGTCTGGAGGAGATAACAGTGATCAGGATGGTCACAACTATAAGAAACGAAGAATGGGAAATTTCAACTTTTCGTACTTCTTAAAAGGAAATTGAGCCCAGGAGATGGTTAAACAAGACTTGTTTGTATTGTATTTGTTTTATTGTCACGTGTACTGAGGTACAATGAAATGTTTTGTTCTGTGTACAGTCAGAAGTTCTGATGTGGAGATGCCGGCGTTGGACTGGGGTGAGCACAGTAAGAAGTCTTCCAACACCAGGTTAAAGTCCAACAGGTTTGTTTCAAATAACTAGCTTTCAGAGGAAGGAGCAGTGCTTCGAAAGCTTGTCATTTGAAACAAACCTATTGGGAATTTAACCTGTTGTTATAAGACTTCTGACTGCAGTCATACGTTCATAAGATACAGGAGCAGAATTAGGCCATTTGGCCCAACGTGTCTACTCCGCCATTCTATCATAGCTGATATGTTCCTCATCTGCTACCCACAATGCTAAAGACCAAGAGCTGGATTGCAAAATCAGCCAGAGCATCTCCTCCCAAGAACACATGACCTAGGAGCAGGAGTAGGCAATTTAGCCTCCCGAGCCTAAACACATTCAATGTGATCATGGCTGATCCCATCCTGGGCTCAACTCTATATAAGCCTTCAACCCATTACCAATTAAAAATCTGTCTAACTCCTCTTTGAATTTATTCACTGTCTCTTCATCCACCGCACTCTGGGGTAGCGAATTCCACAGATTCACAACCCTTTGGAAGAAGTAGTTTCTCTTCAAATCTGTTTTAAATTTGCTCTTATTCTAAGATTATGACCTCTCATTTAAAACGCCCCACAAGAGGAAGCATCAGCTCCACGTCTACTTTATGATCTTCATTATTGGCACAAATAGGCTTACATTAACACTGTAATGAAGTTACTGTGGAAATCCCCTAGTCGCCACATTCTGACACCTTTTCAGGTACACAGAGGGAGAATTCAGGATGCCCAAATTAACCAACAGCACGGCTTTCGGGACTTGTGGGAGGAAACCGCAACGCCCAGAGAAAAGCCACGCCGACACAGGGAGAATGTGCGGACCTCCGCAACAGTGACCTAAGCCGGGAATCGAACCTGGGACCCTGGCGCTGTGAAGCAACAATGCTAACCACTGTGCTACCTTGCCATCCACTATCCATCCACTATCCATACCTTTTAACATCTTCTTTACCTCAATTAGATCTCCCCTCATTCTTCTAAACTCCAGAGGAGTATAGGCCAAAACTGTTCAATCTCTCCTCATACGACAAACCCCTCATCTCTGGAATCAATCTAGTGAACCTCCTCTGAACTGCCTCCAATGCCACTACAACTTTCCTCAAAAAGGGGTCAAAACTGTGCACAATACTCCAGGTGCGGTCTTGACAATGCCGTGTATAGTTCCAACAACTCTTTGTTACTCAATTCCTTTTGCTAACATTCCATTTTCTTTCCTAACCTATCTATATCCATTTGTAAGGTTCTTATTTTCTCATTGCAGCTTCCTGTCCCACCTATTTTTGTGTAATCTACAAATTTGGCTATAGAACATTCTCTACCTGTATCCAAGTTGTTAATATAGATTGTAAATAGCTGGGGCCCAAGGACCGAGCTCTGTGGCAGCCACTAGTTACATCTTGCCATCCAGAAAAATAACCATTTATCCTGACTCTCTGTCTCCTGTCTGTCAGCCAGTCTTCTATCTAAACTAATAACTTACTCCTAATCCCATGTAATTTCACCTTGTCAATTAACCTTCTGTGCGGCAACTTATCAAACGCTTTCCGGAGGTCCAGATATACTACATCTCCAGGATCCCCATTATCCACTTTGCTTGTTACATCTTCAAAGAACTCACAATTCTTCAGTCCAGAAATTAACTTCTTAGTTAGTATCTGGAATGGTGGAATGTGAATTCAATTTTAAAAAATCTGGATTTAAAAGTCTAATGATGGCCATGAAACCATTGTTGATTGTCATAAAACCCCATCTGGTTCCCTCATGTCCTTTAGGGAAGGAAATATCCTGCCCTTACCCGGTGTGGCCCACATGTGACTCCAGCCCACAGCAAAGTGGTTGACTCTGAAAATGCCCTCTGAAATGGCTGAGCAAACCACTCAGTTCAAAGGCAATTAATGATGGGCAGTAAATGCCCAGCCAGCAACACTACATCCCAATGAAATTATTTTATCAAACTTGAGGAAGGATGTGAAGGCATTGGAGTACAGAGTCCAAAGAAGCTTCACAAGAATGATCCCAGGGATAAATAACTGGAGCTATGAGGAGAGGTTGGGTCTGTTTTCCTTGGAGAAAAGAAGGCTGATGGTAGACTTGTAAAGGTAATCAAGATCCTGAGAGGTTTGGACAGGGTAAATAATGAAAAGCTATTTCCCCTCAGGAGGACATCAAGAACAAGAGAGCACAGATTCAAATAATTAGCAAAAGGAGCAGAGGTGATGCGAGGCCAAATGTTTCCACCCAGAGGGTGGATGGACTCTGGAATGAACTTATTAAGATGGAGATGGAGCATCAATTAAGGTATTTAAAAGGGAATTGGGTTATTATCTGCAAAGAAAGAATGTGCAAGGTTACAGGGATAAGGCAGGGGAGTGGGATTAGATAGAATGTTCTTTCAGTGAGCAGTGCAGGCTCGATGGGCCGAATTACCTCCTCCTGAACTGTAATGATTCTGTAGTTCTGTCAGCACAGGCCCTCCATCATCAGCACTGGAACTGAAACTCCGATCATTACATTAACACAAACACACAACCACACTGGAATTTCAGAAAACTGGGAAATCTTCCGAGGGCAACTGACACCAACATCAGGTGAAACTCACCAACCGTCCAATGTCTCCAACAGATTGATAGGATTGATGAAATCTCAGTGTTTAATCTGGGAGAAGGTGAACCAGAGAACAGAAATAATTCAGAGTAAGAAAAGATCAAAATAGTGTCCCAGTCAGCAGATCAATCAGTCTCCTCTTTTCATTGAGGAAACCAAATATTCAAAACACAGTGTCTGAATCAAAGCTGATTTAATCAATATTTATACAGAACATCAATACACACCCCAGTATTCAGGCTGATTAATATCAGCAGCAACAAACTCCAGCTGTCAGAGTGAAGATGGTTCGGTCCAGATGTAATTAACAGCAGAATCCAAATCCAATCCCTGCAGTTACTTGTGGACTCGCTGGTGCCTCAGCATGTGGGATGACTGAATGAATGCCTTCCACACACCGAGCAGATGAACGGCCTCTCCCCAGTGTGACTCCACTGGTGCTTAAGTAGGTTGGACCTCCAAGTAAAGCCACAGTTCGAATGGCTAGCATCTCGCTGAAATGCTACTTAGGGATTGGGCAGTGTCATTGGGTTATTTTCTCTCAGGCTGCGGCCAATTTAATGTATTCTCTGGTCAGTACGATGATGCCATAGGCAGGGATGAGAGCCCCTGTGATCTCACGTTTAGATCTCTTGATGATAGTGGGAGGTTGATATTTCTCAAACTGTGGGATGAGAGGTCCATGTTTTGAGTCTGCGTTTATAGCATCGGCTAGGGAAAGGGAAAGGGAATGACGGATGAAAGGGATAATGAATCCTAAATAGCACGCTCCTCTCCCGCTCACTGGGAGCAAAGGCTATGCAGTATTACTGAACATGTAATAGGTGCCATTATAGGTAGAATATTGGGACCAACGTTCTGTAAAATTTGTCCCATCGGTGTGATTATGTTGCCCTTTAAAGTCGATGGGATTCTCTTGATGTCCCTGGACCACTACCTTGCTTGTGTCATGAGTGCACATTTTACTGGCACTCACATCCAAATAATATTCACATTTACTGTTTCCTGCATTCCATGCTCTACGATTATAGCTGATTAAATATATGGTCCCAGTATGATTATGACCAGTTGGGAAGGTTACTTGGGGTGGTTTCTGTTTCTGATTATAGACATGTTGATACCATCCCTTGAAAGTGTTTAATGGGCGGCCTGCAGATCGCCATCTCTTAACCTCATGGTTTATCATTTCTTTGGTTCTGATGTCTCCACATTGGGGAAGGGTATAGTCGGGATTTTGGAAAATGTACCATTCTGCCATTTGGGATAAAGTAAAAGGAACAGGCTGTAGTGGGATACCTGCTTGGGAATTGGTAGGGATAGAAGAACAGACCCAGCACTTAGAGACGTTAAAGTCTCTGCCATAGGTATAGGACATGTAAAGGAACGTGTTAACATTGAACTCCTGGGTAAGGCCTGCTGGGCCAAACATAGAACTGAAAATCTATATTATGGCAAACATTTTTACAGATTCTGACATGTGACGCGTGAATCCATGATTTATTTCCTTGGAGTTTCACGGCTGACTGGGTTGTGAGTAATATCTGGTAGGGGCCTTCCCACTTGGTTTGCGTAGAATTCTTTTTACGCATACAGATCAGCTGGGCATAAAGTCATGGCCCCCCTCAGGAGGATCGCCCCATGCCGCCGACACCTGACAGCATTTGTTAAGTTTTGACAATAACTAAGTAAAGCATCATTGATCAGATGGCAGTCTGCCTTTCTCAAGGCAATAGTTCCTGCCAGTGATGACCTCAAATGGGCTTCGACCTGTGGTTAGAACATAGAACAGTACAGCACAGAACAGGCCCTTCGGCCCTCGATGTTGTACCGAGCAATGATCACCCTACTCAAACCCACGTATCCACCCTATACCCGTAACCCAACAACCCCCCCCCCCCCCCCCCCCCCCACACCTTACGTTTTAGGACACTACGGGCAATTTAGCATGGCCAATTCACCTAACCCGCACATCTTTGGACTGTGGGAGGAAACCGGAGCACCCGGAGGAAACCCACGCACACACGGGGAGGACGTGCAGACTCCGCACAGACAGTGACCCAGCGGGAATCGAACCTGGGACCCTGGAGCTGTGAAGCATTTATGCTAACCACCATGCTACCGTGCTGCCCCTGTTTGTTTGGGGTTGCTCTGAAACTGCACAAAACGAGTGGCAAGGCTTGAATCCAATTCCTGCCTTCTTGGTTGTATTTGGACAGTCATTATTTTAAAGTCTGGTTCATGCGTTCCACTTGGCCTGATGATTCTGGATAAGGGCAGCGTAGATTCCAATCGATGTTCAGTAACCTGCAAACCTCCTGGAAAACAGCACCTGTAAAGTGGGTTCCATTGTCTGAGTCAATGCTCGCTGGACTCCCCATCTGGGAATATAGTCTTTGTATAGGACTTTGGCTGTATGGGTGGCTGTAGCCCTCCTGGCTGGAGCAGCCTCGGCCCATCTGGAGAACCTATCCACTATTACAAGGATGTCAGTGTATCTTTGACATGCAGGAAGGGTGATGTAATCGACCTGTATGTTCTGGAATGTTGCTGCAGGGGCAGGAGCTTTTAGCTGAGGCATTGATGTTATAGGTCCTAAGTTGTTCTTTTGACAGGTTACACAGTGGTTTGTTACCAATTGTGCATGTGTTTGGAATCCTTTGCCACACCAACTTTTCTGGAATCGAGCCATCATCTGTCCTGGGTCTAAATGGCCCCATGAATGGATCTGTTGGGCCAGAAATGGCATCAGTGCCTGTGGGGCAACTGGTTTATCCGTCTGAACTTGTCTCCAAATATCATCATCAGACAACTGGATACCTGAGTCTAACTATGACCATTTCTCTTCTTGTGCAGAGTCGTGTTGCATTTCACGTAGATCTTGTAATAAATTGGTCACTCCCAATTTGTAGGTGTGTCTTGGTTCTGCTGAAGAATCCCACTGGGAAGCAGCTTCCTTTGCTACTCGGTCTGTAAGGGTGTTTCCTTGTGCTTCTATAGTGTTGTCTTGAGTATGGGCCTTGCACTTTAGAATGGATACTTCCTTTGGCAAAGCTATGGCTTCTAGGAGGTCATCATTTCAGTGGTGGGAGTCTAGAACTCACTGTCTGATAGGGTCATAGAAGCAGAAATCCGGATCACTTTCAAATTAATGTCTTAGATATCCAATTGAAGGGCTGGGACATACAGGGCAATCGACTGAGATCTGCAAAATGGGATTAAGCTGAATAGCTCCACTGCAGCCAGCACTCACACGATGGGCCAAATGGCCTCTCTCTGTACCAGGCCTTTGAGGTTTTTACTCTGATAGTTGGAGTTTGTTTCTGATGATAATAACCTCTAAGGGACTGGAGTTTAACATTCTAGATATTGGTGAAATAAATCAGCTGTTTTAAACACGTTGTAGATTTTTGTCTTTCCCGCCTGAGTGTTTAACATCACCTGGCTGGAGCTCAGAAAGGACAATCGCGCCTCATAGAATCAGAGAATTTACAGTGCAGGGGGAGGCCATTCAGCCTATCGAGTCTGTACCAGCCATGGGAAAGAGCATCCTACTTAAGCCCACACCTCCACCCTATCCCCGTAACTTCACGCAAACCTTTTGGACACGAAGGGCAATTCAGCATGGACAGTCCAACTAACCTGCACATCTTTGGACTGTGGGAGGAAAGCGGAGCACCCGGATGAAACACACGCAGCCATGGGGAGAACTTCCAGACTCCGCACAGACAGGGACCGAAGCCGGGAATTCAACCCGGCTCCCTGGTGCTGTGAGTCAACAGTGATACCCACTGTGCTACCGTGCCGCCCTTGCATCCAAGCTCCCGGATTGTTGGCCTTCTCTCCGGGTAAGATTCTGTTTGTCTCTTGTATTTCACTGTGACAGGGCAGAGACCTGATTGAAGGGATTCAAACATGGAAGTTCTGGGAAAAATGGGCAAGGCTTTGGGAGGTGACAGCAAGTTCATATAGTTTGGAGAGGAGAGGGAGGTTGAAGATGGGGCAGTAATTTGTTAGGATAGCAGGGTCAAGGGTTTGTTTTATTGAGGGGGTGATGATGGCAGATTTGAAGGACAGATGGACTGAAGAGAGCGAAATGTTGACAATATCCGTGGACACAGGGGAGTTGGCTGATCAGTAGCTCAGTGGGAATAGGGTCGATGGAGCAGGAGCTGGGTCTCACGGACAAGATTAGCTCTGAGAGGGCATGAGGGGAGATGGGAGAGAAACTAGAGAAAGTTGTGGGTTCAGGGCTCAGGAAAGGATGAAATTTCGAGACAGTTTGGTCCGGTGAGCTCGTGGAAGGGAGGGAAGCAGCAGAGGCAGCTGATCGGATTGACTCAATCTCAGTCACAAAGAAGCTCCACAAGCTCCTCACACTTCTTGTTGGAGGTGAGGATGGAAGAGACAGGGGAGAGTGAGAGTACTTCAAAAGGAACCAACTTGTGTCAGAGATATTAAAAAGTTTCAACACACTGCGTTTTTAACACAAATCTAATTTATTTAACTTTTAGCTAGAATATTAGCCCCTGTAAATGATCAGGAATTTTTATCAGCAGAAAGAGAACCAAATGAACATGGTTCAGTCCTGAATGTGAGGAACAGCAAAACCCAATTGCAGTCGTTACTTGTGGCCTTGTTGGTGTCTCAGCAGGTTGAATGACTTAGTGAATCCCTTCCCACACTTGGAGCAGCTGAATGGCTTCTGCCCAGTGTGAACTCGCTGGTGCTTCTGCAGAGCGGATGACTGAGTGAATCCCTTCCCACACTCCAAGCAGGTGAATGGCCTCTCCCCAGTGTGAATTCGCTGATGTACAGTGAGGTGAGATGATCGCTTAAACCCAGTCCCGCAGTGAGAGCACCTGAATGGTCTCTCGTCAGTGTGAACACATTGATGTTGCATCAGTTCCCCAGAACTTTTAAAGCACATTCCGCAATCTGGACATTGAAACGGTTTCTCGTCAGTGTGAACACGTTGATGGAACATCAGATATGTAGAACTTTTATAGCACTTCCCACAGTCTGGACATTGAAACGGTCTCTCATCAGTGTGAATTCGCTGGTGACTCAGCAGGTTGGATGACTGAGTGAATCCCTTCCCACACTTGATGCAAGCGAATGGCCTCTCCACTGTATGAGTTCGCTGATGTACGATGAGCTGAGATGATCGTCTGAACCCAGTCCTGCAGAGAGAGCACCTAAACTGTCTCTCGACAGTGTGAACACGATGATGGTGCATCAGATTCCTAGAACGTTTATAGCTATTCCCGCAGTCTGGACATTGAAAAGGTCTCTCATCAGTGTGAACTCGCTGGTGTGCAGACAAAGTGGATGACTGAGTGAATCCCTTCCCACACTCGGAGCAGGTGAATGGACGCTCCCCAGTATGAATTCGCTGATGTGCAGTGAGGCTAGATGATTCAGTGAATCCCTTCCCACACTCTGAGCAGGTGAATGGTCTCTCCCCTGTGTGAACACGATGGTGTTTCCGCAGGTCAGACGATTGAGTGAATCTCTTCCCACACTTGGCGCAACTGAATGGTCTCTCCCCGGTGTGAACACGATGGTGATTCCGCAGGGCGGATGAGTCAGTGAAACCCTTCCCACACTCTGAGCACGTGAATGGCCTCTCCCCAGTATGAACTCGCTGGTGTGTCTGCAGGTAGGATGAATTACTGAATCCCTTCCCACACTTGGGGCAGGTGAATGGTCTCTCCCCAGTGTGAATTCGCTGGTGTGTGGACAGATTGGATGACTGAGCGAATCTCTTCCCACATTTGGAGCAGGTGAATGGCCTCTCTCCAGTGTGACTGCGTCGATGAGTTTCCAGCAGGGATGGGAAAGTGAATCCTTTCCCACAGTCCGCACATTTCCACGGTTTCTCCTCGGTGTGACTGCATTTGTGGCTTGTGAGGCCTGATGATTGACTGAATCCTCGTCCACACACACAACACGTGTACGGTTTCTCCCCACTGTGAAGAATGCTTTTTCCTTCCATGTTCAAAGTACGATGTTATTCAGGATATGATGAATTGAGGACTCTGTCAGATCCTGATGTAATGCTTGGTTTGAGTTTCCGGTCTTTGAATCCTCCCCTTCAAACACCCTATGAAACTGATGTAAAAACAGAAAATAGGGAGTGAGAAAGAACCCACAAAACACAAAGGCAGGTTGTGAAATTGATCTGAATGAATCTGTTCACTTTTGGGACCGGCACTGGGGAAAAAGTGACCATGAAAACCGCTGGATTGTCACAAAAACCCAACTGGCCTCTTTGGGAGGAGAGAGAAAGAGGTGAAGAGGGAATTTGTATATCTGCAAGGCATATTGAGAGAGTAGTTGGCAAAGCAAATTCAATCTTCAGCTTCATGAACAGTAATGTTGATACTGAAACTATGCTTCTGGTGGCACAGTGATTAGCACTACTGTCTCACAGCGCCAGGGACCCAGGTTCAATTCCGGCCTTGGTGACTGTCTCTGTGGAGTTTGCACTTTCTCTCAGAGTCTGCATGGGTTTCCACCCGGTGCTCAGGTTTCCTCCAACAGTCCAAAGATGGGAAAATTAGGTGGATTGGCCGTGATAAATTGCCCCTTCGTGTCCAGGGATGTGCAGGTTAGGTGGGGCTATGGGGTTACAGAGACAGGGTAGTGGTGTGGGCCTAGGCAGGGTGCCCTTTCAGAGAATCAGTGCAGACTTGATGGGCTGAATTGCCTCCTTCTGCATTGTAGGAATTTTATGGTTCCAATTTTATTTTATGAGTCTTTATCAAGCTCTGGTCACCATTCTTCAGGAAGAATGTGAAGGTTCTTGGAGAAGGTGCAGAGATTTACCAGAATGGTTCCAGCAAAGGAGGTTATGGGGAGATTTGTTTCAGGGACACAAGATTATGCCAGATTTCCATCGGGTGGACAAAGAAACTCTGTTTCCATTCACTGATCGTACAAGCAGTCGGGACACAGATTTAAAGTTTTGTGTAAAACCTGGATTGAACGATATAAGATCCTGAGGCGTCTTGACAGGGTGGATGTGGAGAGGATGTTTCCTCTTGTGGGAGAATCTGGAACACGGGGTCACTGTTGTAAAGTGAGGGGTCACCCATTTCAGATGGGGATAAGGATTTGTTTTTCTCTTGAGGGTTCCAAGATAGGGGGTGGCATTGTGCATGGCACTGCTGCCTCACAGCACCAGGGATCCAGGTTCAATTTCCACCCTGACTGTGTCGAGTTTGCACTTTCTCCCCGTGTCTGTGTGCATTTCCTCCGGGTGCTCCAGCTTCCCCCCACGTGCTTGTTAGGTGAATTGGACATTCTGAATTCTCGCTCTGTACCCGAACAGGCGCCGGAGTGTGACGACTTGGGGATTTTCACAGTAACCTCATTGCAGTGTTAATGTAAGCCTACTTGTGGCACTAATAAACATTATTATTATCTGGAGCAATCCAGTCAGAGTCATTCTCCTGCTCTGTCTCTGTATCCTCACAGCTTTATTTCTCTCAGGTTTCTATCCAATTTTTAAAAAAATCATTTATTGTGTCTATTTCCAAACTCCGTCATTGGCAGCAAGTTTCAGATCATTGCCACTGTCTGTGTAAAAACATTCTTCCTCATACCTCCTGGATCATTTACATGCATAGATATGGAGCAATGTAGAAAATAGGACCAGGAGGAGACCATTTGGCCCTTCGAGCCTGCTCCAACATTCATTACGATCAGAGTTGATTAGGCTCAATAGCCTAATCCCGCTTTCCTCCCATATCCTTTGATCCCCTTCACCCTCAGTGCTGTATCTAACTGCTTCTTGAATGTTTTGGCCTTAATTAGTTCCTGTGGTGACGAATTCCACAGGCTCACCACTCTGGGTGAAGAAATGTCTCCTCATCTCTGTCCTAAATGGTCTACCCCATATCCTCAGACTGTGACCCCTATTTCTGGACACACCCACTATCGGGCACATCCTTCCTGAATCTACTCCGTCTCGCCCTGTTTTTGTTAGAGATTTTTTTTGCAATTAAGGGGCAATCTTTGGATTTGTGGGGGTGATACCCACGCAAACTTGGGGAGAATGTGCAAACTCTGCACAGACAGTGACCCAGAGCCGGGATCGAACCTGGGACCTTGGCGCCGTGAGGCTGCAGGGCTAACTCAGTGCGCTGTTAAGTAATGGGTTAAGAGACATTGTAATTAGTTGTCTCACTTATGTTAAGTGTTCAATGATTGTCTCATTTATGTTAAGTGTTCAATGATTGTCTCATTTATGTTAAGTGTTCAATGATTGACACTGATATGTAATGGGGCTTCAGGTGGACTCTGGATCTGGTGATCTCTAGAGTTCTGTGCAGAGTGAGTTTGAACCATTAAAGGTGTGTTGGTGAAAAAGGAGCTGAACTCTTGCCTCTTCATACCACAGCATCTAATATATCTAACAATTGGTAGCAGAGAATGGCTGCTGTGTAAATGTGAAGGCTTGAAAGATACAATTTTTCCAGATCAAACCAAGGAGTGAAAGAAAAAAAAGGGAAACATGGCTGAACCCAGGGCGAAGATGGCCGGTTATGATTATCCTCCCTTATTTTCTGAAAGTGAATCATACGACCAATGGAGAAGTCCAGTAGTTATGTGGACTGAGGTGACTGCTTTAGGAAAGAGAAAACAAGGTACGGCATTGGCTCTTTCTTTACCATATGGCAGTAAAATCCGAAACAAAGTGCTTTCTGAGCTGGAGTTGGAAGAGTTAGACTCAGAAGAAGGTCTGCCGACTTTATTACATTAAATGGACAAGATTTATAAGAAAGATGACTTGTTACGTGCATAGGAAGCATGGTCGGATTTTGATAAATTCCGGAAAACGGAGGATTTATCTGTGGAAGACTATATAATGGAATTAGGCAGACTATATAAAAGGCTGCAGAAACACATGCTGGAATTTCCACAGTCTGTGTTGGCCTTTAAATTACTTGACTGTGCTAGAGTGAGCAACATGGATAGGCTCCTGGTTTTGACAGGGGTTCAGTTTACGGATAACGATACCTTATTCGAACAGATGACAACAGCGTTTTTAAAAATTCTGGGAAAACATTCGATTCCAATGGCTCTGATGACCCAAAAAGGTCAGCCTGCTATAAGGAAGAATATGGAAGATACACTAGAACATAGAACATAGAACAGTACAGCACAGAACAGGCCCTTCGGCCCTCAATGTTGTGCCGAGCCATGATCACCCTGCTCAAACCCACGTTATATAATAATCATATAATAATTATATATAATCCACCCTATACCCGTAACCCAACAACCCCCCCCTTAACCTTACTTTTATTAGGACACTACGGGCAATTTAGCATGGCCAATCCACCTAACCCGCACATCTTTGGACTGTGGGAGGAAACCGGAGCACCCGGAGGAAACCCACGCACACAGGGGGAGGACGTGCAGACTCCACACAGACAGTGACCCAGCCGGGAATCGAACCTGGGACCCTGGAGCTGTGAAGCATTTATGCTAACCACCATGCTACCCTGCTGCCCCAGATAGAGAATGGCATGGAGGAGATTATAGAGAGATAGAGAATGACATGGAGGAGATTATAGAGAGATAGAGAATGGCATGGAGGAGATTATAGAGAGTGGAAGGGGGTAAGGGGGGACTTGAGCATGGAGAATTTTTAAATGTATCTGCTTCTTAACTGGGAGCCTTTGTAGGTCTGTGAGCATGACTGAAACTTGGTGTGATTAAGCAATAAAGATCTCGGGTTCATAGGGAAGGTTAATGTGGGGGACCAGCTGGGACTGCATTAGAACTGTTAAATCTACAGAGAACAAAGGAATGGGTGAAAGTTTCATCATCATCCAAATACTGTTGGATTTTGAACATGGAAAGAAATCACCGTTCACAGTGGAAACTGTGCTCAGGTTCTGTGTGGCTGAGATTTCAGCCGATCAGCTGTCCTGTTGAGACAAACGCAGTTACAGCAGAGAGAGAACGTAGAAACGTGCGGACTGTGGGAAGGGATACAATTACCCATTGAAGTGGAAATTCACAGTGACACTCACACAGGGGAGAGATCGCTCACTTGCTCTGAATGTGGGAAGACATTCACTACCTCATCCCACCTATTGACACCAATGAGTCCACACTGGGAAGAGACCGTTCAGCTGCTCCGAGTGTGGGAAGGGATTAGCTCACTCAGCCAACCCGCTGAGACACCAGCTAGTTCAAACCCATGAGAGACCTTTTAAATACCCAGACTGCGGGAAGCATTGTAGAGGTTCTGAGGAACTGATGTCCCATCAACGTGTTCACACTGACATGACACCGTTCAGGTGCTGACTGTGGGACTGGGTTCAGGCGATCATCTGATCTGACTGTACATCATTGCAGTCACACCAGAGAGAGGCCGTTCGCCTGCTCTGAGTGTGGGAAAGGATTCATTACCTCATCCTACCTGCTGACACACCAGTACATTCACACTGAGGAGAGGCCGTTCACCTGCTCTGAGTGTGGGAAGAGATTCACTCAGAGATATAGTCTTCTGGAACACCAGCGAACTCACACTGGGGAGAGGCTGTTCCCCTGCAGTGAGTGTGGGAAGGGATTCAGTGCCTCATCACAACTGCAGACCCACCAGCGCACTCACACTGGGGAGAGGCCATTCAGCTGCTCCTGGTGTGGGAAGAGATTCACTTGTTCATCCCACCACCGAATTCACACTGGGGAGAGGGTGTTCACCTGCCCCAAGTGTGGGAAGGGATTTGCTCGATCATCCAACCTGCTGAGACACCAGTGGGTTTGCAGTGAGGACAGACCTTTTAAATGTCCAGACTCTGGGAAGTGCTATATAAATTCTGAGGAACTGATGTCCCATCAACATGTTCACACTGACGAGAGACCGTTTAGGTGCTCTGATTGTAGGACTGGGTTCAGGCGATCATCTGATCTCACTGTACATCAGCGTATTTACACTGGGGAGAGACCATTCACCTGCCCTGTGTGTGGTAAAGGATTCACTACCTCATCCTACCTGCTGACACACCAGCGACTTCACACTGGGGAGAGGCCGTTCAGCTGCTCTCAGTGTGGGAAGCGATTCACAGTCATCCAACCTGCTGACACACCAGCGCACTCACAACGGGGAGGGGCTGTCTGATGCCCCGTGTGAGTAGAGAGTATATCAGACATACACCCTTCTGAGACACCAGTGAGTTCATACTGAGGAAAGGCTGAATACCTGCTCTGTGTGTGGAGGGATTCACTCAATCACACAGTCGCCTGTTGGACAGTCATTCACTCTCTCCATGTGTGGAAATGTTTCAACTGACCTGATCAATCATCAAATTGTTCATACTGGGGAAAGGTTGCGCAGTGATATGACGCGAGATTGGATTCATTAATCATCCAAAATGTGGATACACCAGCAAGTTCCCACTGGGCTGAGACTGTTCACCTGCTCCGTGTGTGGGAAGGGAGTCACTCAGTCGTTTAAACTTCTAAGTCGTCAGTGAGTTCACACTGCACAGAGGGTGTGTATGTGTGTGTGTGTGTGTGTGTGCGTGTTAAAGGATTTGATCATCATCACAACTGTAAACTTGTCAATTACAAAGTGGAGAGAGGATATTCACCTGCTTCCTGTCTGCAAACACATTTCCTGATAATGGATATCGGATTGATCAGAGATCCTGGAATTCATTTCAAATTGTTGCAGACTTGCTCTCTGAAGGCTAAATATACTTTTCTGTTGCTTCACACCTCCACTCTATCCCAGTAACCCCACCCAACCTTTTTGGACACAAAGGGCAATTTATCATGGCCAATCCACCTGAGCTGCACATCTTTGGACTGTGGGAGGAAACTGGAGCACCCGGAGGAAACCCACACAGACACAGGGAGAAAGTGCAGACTCCGCACAGACAGTGACCCAAGCCGGGAATTGAACCTGGGACCCCGGAGCTGTCAAGCAACAGTCCTAACCACCGTGCTACCGGAGACCAGGAAGAAGTGATGATGAAAGTTACTGGATTATTGTGAAAACTCAACTGATTCACTAATATCCATCAGAGAGGGAACCTTCCACTTGGTCTGGACCTACACAGGACTCTGGCCTCTCAGAAAGGAGAGAGATAGAGGTGGGAAGTAAAGGAAAAAGATTTTGTGTATCTGCAAGACATTTTGAGAGATTAGTTAGTAAAGCCAATGGGGTGTTGAGCTTCATAAGTAGGAATACTGATACAAAACCCGGGAAGTTATGCTGAATCTTTCTAAAACTCTGGTAAGGTCACATAGAACATAGAACATAGAACAGTACAGCACAGAACAGGCCCTTCGGCCCTCAATGTTGTGCCGAGCCATGATCACCCTACTCAAACCCACGTATCCACCCTATACCCGTAACCCAACAACCCCCCCCTTAACCTTACTTTTATTAGGACACTACGGGCAATTTAGCATGGCCAATCCACCTAACCCGCACATCTTTGGACTGTGGGAGGAAACCGGAGCACCCGGAGGAAACCCACGCACAAAGGGGGAGGACGTGCAGACTCCACACAGACAGTGACCCAGCCGGGAATCGAACCTGGGACCCTGGAGCTGTGAAGCATTTATGCTAACCACCATGCTACCGTGCTGCCCCGCATCTCCAGTATTTTGTCCAGATTTGGTCACCAGACTTTAGGAAAGATGTGAAGATTCTTGAGAAGTTACAGATTTACCAGAATAGTTGGAGCAAAAGAAGCTGAGGGCAGATTTCATTCAGGTTCTCAAGATTCTGACGGGTTTGGAGCAGGTAGACAAAAAAATCTGGGACAGAGATTTCCATTTTTGGATAAGAGATAGACGGGGATGTGAGGGAGAATATTTTTACACAGTAAATGATAATGACCCAAACCCTGCTGCCCACGAGGGGGTGGAAATAGGCACGATGAATGATTTTGAAGAACATTGGAGAGACACGAGGGAAATAAACCTGCGAGGACATGGGATAGAGCAGGAGAATGGGAATGACTGGATTGCTGTGGAGAGCTGGCACGGACTCAATGGGTGGAATGGCCTCCTCTGTACCATTGTGACTCTATGGCTCTTTCCAAGAAATCCTTAAATCCTTACAGTGCAGAAAGAGCCCATTCGGTCCATCGAGTCTGTACTGACCCTCTGAAAGAACACCCTACCGAGGCTTAATCTCCCACCCTATTCCCAAAACACTACCTTTGTACACAAAGGGACAATTTAGCACGGCCAATCCACCTAGCCTGCACATTTTTGTGGGAGGTACTGGAGCACCCGGAGGAAACCCACGCAGACTGGGGAGAATGTGCACAGTCCACACAGTCTTTCCTGTAGTTGCACCTTGTAATTTAACCCGGGGGTGGGGGTCAGATCTCACTCAGGTAAATCTGTGCTACACTCCCTCCGAGGCCATTCTATCCTTCCTCAGGTTTGTTGCCCAGAACTGAACACAGTTCTCCAGGTTTGGTCTAACCAGGGTTTGTGAATCTCGGGGCTTTTCCAGTCTCACTGAGACCTGAAATCTTCCCTCACAGACAGAACAGACAAACCTTTTACCTTCCACACCCAGATGCTGCTGAAATTCAGGTTCTGATGAATCGAGTGACTCTGTCAGATCGCCATGGGATGTCTGGTTTGAGTTTCCCGTCTGTTAAACCTCCTCTTCCAGTATCCTGTAAATGAACAGAAACCTCACTGTCAGTTGTCATCGTTCTCAAGCTGGCACCGTTAACTTCTCCGAACAAATGATTCACAGGAATATCCGAGCAGATTTACGCGAGAAAGCTCAACAAGCATCTCACTGAACTGATTTTATTGTTCACACAAAGTGGCACATAGTTCTAACTTATTGAACACATGCACAGTCATTGTTTAAAGTTTCAATCTGGTATATATAAACACACACTTTCACCTACTCTTTGCAGGCACTGCTTATCTTGTTATTGTCCACTGTCCCTATCTGTTACTGAGACAGCCGTTACCTCCTGTTCCTTGTTATTGTCCACTGTCCCTATCTGTTACTGAGACAGCCGTTACCTCCTGTTCCTTGTTATTGAAGTTCGCTGTCCTTGTGAGAACACAGCTGCAAATTCTGCTGACTTGTGCTTAAAGTTTTACAAAGCTCAATTTGAATTTTTGTAACAATCTGTAACCCCTTTTCTGGTGTTTTATTCAGACTGAAACCTCATTCTTAAATCATATCATAACCTTAACATGTACTATTTATTTCCCCTTCACACAGCCCAGGGTAGAAACCCACAGCATTCTCTCTGCCTGCTCCCAGCTCCAGGATGACCACTCCTGCTCCCTGCTCCAGGATGACCGCTCCTGCTCCCTGGTCCAGGATGACCGCTCCTGCTCCCTGCTCCAGGATGACCGCTCCTGCTCCCTGCTCCAGGATGACCGCTCCTGCTCCCTGGTCCAGGATGACCGCTCCTGCTCCCTGGTCCAGGATGACCCCTCCTGCTCCCTGGTCCAGGATGACCCCTCCTGCTCCCTGCTCCAGGATGACCCCTCCTGCTGCCTGGTCCAGGATGGCCGCTCCTGCTCCCTGGTCCAGGATGACCCCTCCTGCTGCCTGGTCCAGGATGACCGCTCCTGTTCCCTGGTCCAGGATGACCCCTCCTGCTCCCTGCTCCAGGATGACCCCTCCTGCTCCCTGGTCCAGGATGACCCCTCCTGCTCCCTGGTCCCAGATGACTGCTCCTGCCCCCTGGTCCAGGATGACCTCTCCTGCTCCAGGATGACCCCTCCTGCTCCCTGGTCCAGGATCACCGCTCCTGCTCCAGGATGACCCCTCCTGCTCCCTGGTCCAGGATCACCGCTCCTGCTCCAGGATGAACGCTCCTGCTCCCTGGTCCAGGATGACCGCTCCTGCTCCCTGCTCCAGGATGACCCCTCCTGCTCCCTGCTCCAGGATGACCCCTCCTGCTTCCTGCTCCAGGATGACCCCTCCTGCTCCCTGATCCAGGATGACCCCTCCTGCTCCCTGCTCCAGGATGACCGCTCCTGCTCCCTGCACCAGGATGACCCCTCCTGCTTCCTGCTCCAGGATGACCGCTCCTGCTCCCTGGTCCAGGATGACCGCTCCTGCTCCCTGCTCCAGGATGACCCCTCCTGCTCCCTAGTCCAGGATGACCGCTCCTGCTCCCTGCTCCAGGATGACCCCTCCTGCTCCCTGCTCCAGGATGACCGCTCCTGCTCCCTGGTCCAGGATGACCGCTCCTGCTCCAGGATGACCGCTCCTGCTCCAGGATGACCCCTCCTGCTCCCTGCTCCAGGATGACCCCTCCTGCTCCCTGCTCCAGGATGACCCCTCCTGCTCCCTGCTCCAGGATGACCGCTCCTGCTCCCTGCTCCAGGATGACCGCTCCTGTTCCCTGGTCCAGGATGACCGCTCCTGCCCCCTGGTCCAGGATGACCGCTCCTGCCCCCTGGTCCAGGATGACCGCTCCTGCCCCCTGGTCCAGGATGACCGCTCCTGCTCCCTGCTCCAGGATGACCGCTCCTGTTCCCTGGTCCAGGATGACCGCTCCTGCTCCCTGCTCCAGGAATACCCCTCCTTCTCCCTGGTCCAGGATGACCGCTCCTGCTCCCTGGTCCAGGATGACCACTCCTGTTCCCTGGTCCAGGATGACCGCTCCTGCTCCCTGGTCCAGGATGACCGCTCCTGCTCCCTGGTCCAGGATGACCGCTCCTGCTCCCTGGTCCAGGATGACCGCTCATGCTCCCTGGTCCCAGATGACTGCTCCTGCTCCCTGCTCCAGGATAACCGCTCCTGCTCCCTGGTCCAGGATGACCGCTCCTGTTCCCTGGTCCAGGATGACCGCTCCTGTTCCCTGGTCCAGGATGACCGCTCTTGCTCCCTGCTCCAGGATGACCGCTCCTGTTCCCTGGTCCAGGATGACCGCTCTTGCTCCCTGCTCCAGGAGGACCGCTCCTGCTCCCTGGTCCAGGATGACTGCTCCTGCTCCCTGGTCCAGGATGACCACTCCTGCTCCCTGGTCCAGGATGACCGCTCCTGCTCCCTGGTCCAGGATGACCACTCCTGCTCCCTGCTCCAGGATGACCACTCCTGTTCCCTGGTCCAGGATGACCGCTCCTGCTCCCTGGTCCAGGATGACCGCTCCTGCTCCCTGGTCCAGGATGACCCCTCCTGCTCCCTGCTCCAGGATGACCCCTCCTGCTCCCTGCTCCAGGATGACCCCTCCTGCTTCCTGCTCCAGGATAACCCCTCCTGCTCCCTGCTCCAGGATGACCCCTCCTGCTCCCTGGTCCAGGATGACCCCTCCTGCTCCCTGCTCCAGGATGACCCCTCCTGCTCCCTGGTCCAGGATGACCCCTCCTGCTCCCTGGTCCAGGATGACCCCTCCTGCTCCCTGGTCCCAGATGACTGCTCCTGCCCCCTGGTCCAGGATGACCTCTCCTGCTCCAGGATGACCCCTCCTGCTCCCTGGTCCAGGATCACCGCTCCTGCTCCAGGATGACCCCTCCTGCTCCCTGGTCCAGGATCACCGCTCCTGCTCCAGGATGAACGCTCCTGCTCCCTGGTCCAGGATGACCGCTCCTGCTCCAGGATGACCCCTCCTGCTCCCTGCTCCAGGATGACCCCTCCTGCTTCCTGCTCCAGGATGACCCCTCCTGCTCCCTGATCCAGGATGACCCCTCCTGCTCCCTGCTCCAGGATGACCGCTCCTGCTCCCTGGTCCAGGATGACCCCTCCTGCTTCCTGCTCCAGGATGATTGCTCCTGCTCCCTGGTCCAGGATGACCCCTCCTGCTTCCTGCTCCAGGATGACTGCTCCTGCTTCCTGCTCCAGGATGGCCGCTCCTGCTTCCTGCTCCAGGATGACCCCTCCTGCTTCCTGGTCCAGGATGACCGCTCCTGCTCCCTGGTCCAGGATGACCGCTCCTGCTCCCTGGCCCAGGATGACCGCTCCTGCTCCCTGGTCCAGGATGACCGCTCCTGCTCCCTGGTCCAGGATGACCGCTCCTGCTCCCTGGTCCAGGATGACCGCTCCTACTCCCTGCTCCAGGATGACCGCTCCTGCTCCCTGCTCCAGGATGGCCGCTCCTGCTCCCTGGTCCAGGATGACCGCTCCTGCTCCCTGCTCCAGGATGACCCCTCCAGCTCCCTGCTCCAGGATGACCCCTCCTGCTCCCTAGTCCAGGATGACCGCTCCTGCTCCCTGCTCCAGGATGACCCCTCCTGCTCCCTGCTCCAGGATGACCGCTCCTGCTCCCTGGTCCAGGATGACCGCTCCTGCTCCCTGGTCCAGGATGACCGCTCCTGCTCCAGGATGACCCCTCCTGCTCCCTGCTCCAGGATGACCCCTCCTGCTCCCTGCTCCAGGATGACCCCTCCTGCTCCCTAGTCCAGGAGGACCGCTCCTGCTCCCTGCTCCAGGATGACCCCTCCTGCTCCCTGCTCCAGGATGACCCCTCCTGCTCCCTGGTCCAGGATGACCCCTCCTGCTCCCTGCTCCAGGATGACCGCTCCTGCTCCCTGCTCCAGGATGACCCCTCCTGCTCCCTGCTCCAGGATGGCTGCTCCTGCTCCCTGCTCCAGGATGGCCGCTCCTGCTCCCTGCTCCAGGATGACCGCTCCTGCTCCCTACTCCAGGATGACTGCTCCTGCTCCCTGCTCCAGGATGACCCCTCCTGCTCCCTGCTCCAGGATGACCGCTCCTGCTCCCTGCTCTAGGATGACCGCTCCTGCTCCCTGCTCCAGGATGACCTCCCCTGCTCCCTGGTCCAGGATAACCACTCCTGTTCCCTGCTCCAGGATGACCCCTCCTGCTCCCTGGTCCAGGATGACCCCTCCTGCTCCCTGGTCCAGGATGACCCCTCCTGCTGCACATTGACCCTTTTGTCATCAGCAGTCGCTCGATTCGAGGATGGTGTCTACTCAGGGTCATTTTTCTGTCCCGGGTCTTCATGTGACTGAACAGAGCTGCAGATGTTTGGACACATGGGGCAGGACATCCCATCAGGCAGTGGGATCAGGAGAGCAGAATTTGCTTCATTATCTTTCCTTATCTGCCATTGTTCTGCTTCATCAATCAGGCACCTGGGTCTCTACAAACCAGGGTCATGGATGTCAAATTACTCAGGTCAAAGGGTAATGCAGTTTGATGGTCAGAAAGAACAAAGAAAAGTACAGCACAGGAACAGGCCCTCCAAACATTCCACCCATCTGAACTAAAAACCCCTCCCCTTCTGGTGACCACATTCCTCTATTCCCGTCTTATTCATATTATTGTCAAGACGCCCCATAAAACTCACTATCGTCCCTGCTTCCACTACCACCCCCGACAGCGAGTTCCAGGCTTTCACCACCCTTTGTGTAGAATAACGTGCTTCATACATCTCCTTTAAACTTGTCCCTCGCACCTTAAACCTATGCCCCCTAGAAATTGTCTATTCCACCCTGGGAAAAAGTTTCTGACTATCCACTCTGTCTGTACCCCTCATAATCTTGTAGATTTCAATAAGGCCGTTCCTCAAGCTCCGTTGTTCCAGTGAGAACAAACCTGATTTCTCCAATCTCTTCTCATAGCTAATACCCTCCAGACCAGGCAACATCTGGTAAATCTTTTCTGTATCTTCTCCAAAGTCTCAACATTCCTCTGGTAGCCTGGCGACCAGAATTGACCACTATATTCCAATTGCGGCTAAACTAAGCTTCTATAATGTTGCAACATGGCAATTTTTTAACTCAATACCCTGGCCGATGAAGGCATGCATGTCGTATGTCTTCTTGAGGACCTTCTCCACCTGTACTCCCACGTTCAGTGACCTGTGTACCTGTACACCCAGATCCCTCTGCCTATCAATACTCTTTTTAAAAAAAAACATTTTATGAAGGCATTTATGATTTTATAACAAACGACACCAACACAAATGTAAACACAATTCAGTGAGTAACACATCCCTCCTTCTCCCACAGCTCCTGCCTACTCTAGACACAAAATAGCCTGACTCCCCTCCTATCCCCCTCACCTTATCGAACCCACTGACAGTTTAGGTTTCTCCGAAGAAGTCAATAAACGGCTGCCACCTCCGAACAAACCCTAACATTGACCCTCTTGGGGCGAACATCATTTTCTCAAGACTGAGAAACCCAGGTTTGTCGCTAACCCAGACCTTTGATTTTGGGGTCTTTGAATCCCTCCATGCTAACAATATCTGTCTCTGGTTTACCAAGGAGGCAAAAGCCAAAACGTCAGCCTCTCTCGCCCCCTGGACTCCCGGGTCTTCCAACACTCCGTAAATTGCCACCTCTGGACCCGGCGCCTCCCTCGTCTTTAGCACCCTGGACATGACATCTGCTAATCCCTGCCAGTATCCCCTAACCGGAGGTGGACGTGAACATGGAACGCGGGCCCTTCCGTGCACCTCACACACCTGTCCTCCACCCCAAAAAACATGCTCATCCGGGCCACTGAAATGAAAAATGAAGCACTGTCATGTGTGCCCGGTGAACCGCCTTGAATTGTATCAGGCTGAGCCTGGCACATGATGAGGACGTGTTGACTCTGCTCAGCCCATCCTCCCACAGACCCACCTCTATCTCCCCTCCCAGCTCATCTTCCCATTTAGGCTTTAGCTCACCTATCTGGGTTTCCCCTCACTCCATAAGTTTGTTATACATTTCCAAAACCTTCCCCTCCCCCACCTCCGTTCTAAAAACTACCCGGTCCTGTATCCACTGTAGCCGTAGAAGCGGTAAAGTCAGAACCTGCCTTAGCGCAAAATCCCTTATCTGCAGATATCGAAACCCATTCTCTCCCGGCAATTCAAACTCCGCCTCCAAATCCTCGAAACATGGAAAGCTCCCATCAATAAATAGATCTCGCAGCCTCTCAATCCCTGCTCTCTGCCACCTCCGAAACTCCCCATCCAGGCTCCCCGGGACTAACTGGTGGTTGCCACAAATTGATGCCCACACCGATGCTCCCTCCACTCCCATATGCTTCCGCCACTGCCCCCAAACTCTCAGGGCCGCCAGTACCACTGGGCATGTGGTGTACCAGGCCGGCGAGAATGGCAGAGGAGCCGTTACCAATGCCTCCTAACTTGTGCCCTTGCATGATGCCGCCTCTACCCGCTCCCACGACTCCCCCTCCCCCACTACCCATTTCCTAATCATGGCTATATTTGCCATCCAGTAGTAGTTACTCAAGTTTGGCAGCACCAGCCCACCCCCCTCCGCTCAGCAACACTTCTCATTACTTGCGGGGTGTTACCCGCCCACACAAAACCAGAGATCATCTTGTTCACCCGCTTAAAAAAGGTCTTTGGTATAAAAATAGGGAGGCACTGGAAAACAAAAAATCTCATTTTTACTGTTCCCTCCCCACCACAGGAGCATGTCCCACCTCCGAACGTCCTCCTTCATTTGTTCAACTAACCGGGTCAAATTTAATTAATGTAACTGTTCCCATCCCCGTGCCACCCTAATTCCCAAGTAATGGAAACTCCCTCCCACCACTTTAAACGGCAGCTCCCCCAGCTCCTGCCCTCTCGTCCGGATCACAAAAACCTCGCTCTTACCCATGTTCAATTTGTATCCCGAGAACCGGCCAAATTCCTTTAAGATTCGCATAATCAGGGCAGCACGGTGGCCTAGTGGTTAGCACAACCGCCTCACGGCGCTGAGGTCCCAGGTTCGATCCCGGCTCTGGGTCACTGTCCGTGTGGAGTTTGCACATTCTCCCCGTGTCTGTGTGGGTTTCGCCCCCACAACCCAAAAATGTGAAGAGTAGGTGGATTGGCCACGCTAAATTGCCCCCTTAATTGGAAAAAATAATTGGCTAATCTAAATTTATAAAAAAAAAAAAAAAGATTCGCATAATCTCTCCCATGTCCGCTAATGGGTCAGAATTGTATAGGAGTAGGTCATCTGCATATAACGAGACCCTGTGTTCCACCATCCCCCCCGGAATAGTTCCTTCCAATCCTTTGGCACTCTTAGCGCCATCGCCAATGGCTCTATAGCCAAGTCAAACAAGTGGGGAGAGGGGACATTCCCTACCTTAACCCCCCCGGTGCAGGCTAAAGTAGTCCAAGCTCACCCGGTTCGTCCGCACACTCGCCACTGGTGCCTGGTACAGCAACCGAACCCAGTCAATAAAGCCCTGCCCAAACCATTCCAGGACTCCCACAAATAATTCCATTCAACCCGGTCGAAGGCCTTCTCTGCGTCCATAGCGATCGCGACCTCCGCCTCCAGCCCCTTGGAGGGCATCAAGATCATAAGAGCCTTCTAGGCCATTAGCTGCCTACCTTTATCAAACCCCATCTGGTTTCTGCAGTGGGCCCAGCCTCCCAGAAAATATCTTGTAAAATTCCACAGTATAGCCTTTCAGTCCCGGGGCCGTAATCGACTGCATGGCCTCTAATCTCTCTCCTACTTCTACAGTTCCGATCGGGGCTCCCAACCCCTCCACCAACTCTTCCTCCACCGTTGGAAACTCCAACCCTTCCAAGAATAGCCTGATGGAGACCAAACTCCATCTGCAGCTTCTGCCGCTCCTTCAACAACTCTGCCTCTGGGGCTTCAGAATACCTTCTGTCCACTTGGAGTATTTCCCTAACCAGTCTATCCATCCCTACCCGCTCCACCTTCACCCTATGAGCCCGTATCGAAATTAGCTCCCCGCTAACTACTGCCTTCAGTGCTTCCCACACTGTTGCTGCCGGAATTTCCCCCGTGTCATTTATCTCCAAATAATTCTGAATGGCTTCCCTCACCCACCCTCATCTGCTAACAGTCCGACATCCAATCTCCATTGTGGACCCCGACCCCCGTCCTTGCTCACCCATAAATCCACCCAGTGTGGGGCATGGTCCGACACAACAATTGCCGAATACTCGGCATCCACCACCCCCGCCAGCAAAGCCCTGCTCAAATGAAAAACATCAATCCGGGAGTACACTTTATGAAAAAAAGAAAACTCCATCGTTCTTGGCTGACCAAACTCCCACGGATCCACCCCCCCCCCCACCCCCCCCCCCCCCCCCCCCCCCCCACCCCTAAGTTCCATAGACCCCTTTAGCTCCTTCACCTCGGCTGGCACTCTCCCCGTCCTTGAACTCGACCGATCCAACCTCGGATCAATGACCATATTGAAGGCGCCTCCCATGATCGGCTTACGCAAGTCCAGGTCCGAAATCTTCCCTAACACCCGCCTCACGAATTCCACGTTGTCCCAATTTGGTGCATAAATATTTCCTAAAACCACCGTTATCCCCTCCAGCTTCCTGCTCACCATGATGTACCTACCCCCCCACCGAGTCTGCCACTATGTTCCCTACCTCGAATGACACCCACTTATTAATCAAGATCGCAACCCCCCTAGTCTTAGAGTCTAGCCCCGAATGAAATACCTGCCTGACCCACCCCTTCCTCAGCCTAGTCTGATCCTCTGCCCTCAGGTGCGTTTCTTCTAACATTGCCACGTCCGCCTTCAACCACCTCAAATGCGCAAATACACAAGCCCTCTTGACCGGCCCATACAGCACTCTCACATTCCACATGATCAGCCTGGTCTGGGGAACGCACACATGCACACAACATCCCCTCTGCGCCCATCACAGTGTCACAGTGTCACTGGCAAGGTCACAGTGATCATGGGGGACTTCAATATGCAGGTAGACTGGGTAAATAATGTTGCCAGTGGACCCAAAGAAAGAGAATTCATTGAATGTTTACAGGATGGCTTTTTGGAACAGCTTCTGATGGAGCCCACGAGGGAACAGGCTATTCTGGACTTAGTGTTATGTAATGAGCCAGAATTGATAAAAGATCTTAAAGTAAGGGAACACTTAGGAAGCAGTGATCATAATATGGTAGAATTCAGTCTGCAATTTGAAAGAAAGAAGGTAGAATCAGATGTAAAGGTTTTACAGTTAAATAAAGGTAATTACAGGCGCATGAGGGAGGAACTGACGAAAATCGACTGGAAGCAGAGCCTAGTGGGAAAGACAGTAGAACAGCAATGGCAGGAGTTTCTGGGAGTAATTGAGGACACAGTGCAGAGGTTCATCCCAAAGAAAAGAAAGGTTATCAGAGGGAGGATTAGGCAGCCATGGCTGACAAAGGAAGTCAGGGAATGCATCAAGGCAAAAGAGAGAGCCTATAATGTGGCAAAGAGTAGTGGGAAGTCAGAAGATTGGGAAGGCTACAAAAACAAACAGAGGATAACAAAGAGAGAAATAAGGAAGGAGAGGATCAAATATGAAGGTAGGCTAGCCAGTAACATTAGGAATGATAGTAAAAGTTTCTTTAAATACATTAAAAACAAACGGGAGGCAAAAGTAGACATTGGGCCGCTCCAAAATGACGCTGGTAATCTAGTGATGGGAGACAAGGAAATAGCTGAGGAACTTAATAAGTACTTTGTGTCAGTCTTCACAGTAGAAGACATGAGTAATATCCCAACAATTCAGGAAAGTCAGGGGGCAGAGTTGAATATGGTTGCCATCACAAAGGAGAAGGTGCTAGAGAAACTAAAAGGTCTGAAAATTGATAAATCTCCGGGCCCAGATGGGCTACATCCTAGAGTTCTAAAGGAGATAGCTGAAGAAATAGTGGAGGCGTTAGTTATGATCTTTCAAAAGTCACTGGAATCAGGGAAAGTCCCAGAGGATTGGAAAATCGCTGTTGTAACCCCCCTGTTCAAGAAGGGAACAAGAAAAAAGATGGAAAATTATAGGCCAATTAGCCTAACCTCGGTTGTTGGCAAAATTCTAGAATCCATCGTTAAGGATGAGATTTCTAAATTCTTGGAAGTGCAGGGTCGGATTAGGACAAGTCAGCATGGATTTAGTAAGGGGAGGTCGTGCCTGACAAACCTGTTAGAGTTCTTTGAAGAGATAACAAATAGGTTAGACCAAGGAGAGCCAATGGATGTTATCTATCTTGACTTCCAAAAGGCCTTTGACAAGGTGCCTCACGGGAGACTGCTGAGTAAAATAAGGGCCCATGGTATTCGAGGCAAGGTACTAACATGGATTGACGATTGGCTGTCAGACAGAAGGCAGAGAGTTGGGATAAAAGGTTCTTTTTCGGAATGGCAACCGGTGACAAGTGGTGTCCCGCAGGGTGCAGTGTTGGGGCCACAGCTGTTCTCTTTATATATTAACGATCTAGATGACGGGACTGGGGGCATTCTGGCCAAGTTTGCCGATGATACAAAGATAGGTGGAGGGGCAGGTAGTATTGAGGAGGTGGGGAGGCTGCAGAAAGATTTAGACAGTTTAGGAGAATGGTCCAAGAAGTGGCTGATGAAATTCAACGTGGGCAAGTGCGAGGTCTTGCACTTTGGAAAAAAGAATAGAGGCATGGACTATTTTCTAAACGGTGACAAAATTCATAATGCTAAAGTGCAAGGGACTTGGGAGTCCTAGTCCAGGATTCTCTAAAGGTAAACTTGCAGGTTGAGTCCGTAATTAAGAAAGCAAATGTAATGTTGTCATTTATCTCAAGAGGCTTGGAATATAAAAGCAGGGATGTACTTCTGAGGCTTTATAAAGCACTAGTTAGGCCCCATTTAGAATACTGTGAGCAATTTTGGGCCCCATACCTCAGGAAGGACATACTGGCACTGGAGCGGGTCCAGCGGAGATTCACACGGATGATCCCAGGAATGGTAGGCCTAACATACGATGAACGTCTGAGGATCGTGGGATTATATTCATTGGAGTTTAGGAGGTTGAGGGGAGATCTAATAGAAACGTACAAGATAATGAATGGCTTGGATAGGATGGACGTAGGGAAGTTGTTTCCATTAGATGGGGAGACTAGGACGCGGGGGCACAGCCTTAGAATAAAAGGGAGTCACTTTAGAACAGAGATGAGGAGAAATTTCTTCAGCCAGAGAGTGGTAGGTCTGTGGAATTCATTGCCACAGAGGGCGGTGGAGGCCGGGACATTGAGTGTCTTTAAGACAGAAATTGATAAATTCTTGATTTCTCGAGGAATTAAGGGCTATGGGGAGAGAGCGGGTAAATGGAGTTGAAATCAACCATGATTGAATGGTGGAGTGGACTCGATGGGCCGAATGGCCTTACTTCCACTCCTATGTCTTATGGTCTTATCACCCTTCTTAGGGCAGCCTCCAGCCCGCATCCTGCCTCTCCTCAGGCCTGCCCTCGGGCATCCACTGTCCTCGACCTCCAATTTGTCTCCAAGCACCAATCCCTAGCTAGCTCACAGAAGCGCCTGGAAGGCGAGCAGGTGACTAGTTTCATATGGGGGTGGGGGTTGGGATTGTTGGTGGAGGGGTCTGCTGATGGGGGGGGGGTGTCAACAGAACAGTTTCCGCTCCCCCCCCCCTGACTGCTCGCCTCCCACTTCGCTTCCGTGAGCTAGACCGCCCAGCTTACCTGGTAGCACACAACCATGGCGCCACGCAAATGGCACATTGATTACCCGGCATCCCCCGCGGTGGTGAATGTCCTCTATCGACACCAAAGGGCAGCAGTGCGCAGGCGCAATGCCTGGGAGTAGTTGGAACATGCGCAGTGTGTGATGGCGCCTGGGAAAGAGACACTTGTTTGTCTCATGGGCAGCGGGTAAGGATGTGGAAATCCGGAGGAAGCGATGGAGCCGGCTCTGGAGAGAGAGTTTCCAAACACTGCGTGAAGGCCCCAAATCAGGAATATGTACCTGTAGGTCCTGCGGTTGCAGCTTCGGATCTTTTTCCCGATATCAGTCCCGGCTTAACGGCCGCCGTCTTGATTGAAATGGAGCGATGCGCATGCGTGGATGCGGTGACGTCTTTAATGGGCGTGGCTTCGTAGTGTGTACCCCGCCAGGTCCTAGTGCCCGCAGGAAGGAAGGCAATTCAACAACTTCACCCAGCCCCAACTGCAGTCTGGAGGAGGGACCATTGTTCAGTGTGAGAGGTTGCAGCCTCTGTATAGTTTCCTGAAGGGGCTGCTCCTCACCTTCGGTTACACTTCAGCCCCAGGCTCCTAATTCTTGGCTGCTCATTGTGGAGGAGGCTGGGTGAATCTGAAGTTCTTCTCCTGGATCTTTTCTTGGGGCTGATGAACAAAGACATTTGTTTGGACCACTTATTTGGGGTAACAAGTGATAAAAGATTAGTCCACAGAAATTGGAATTGTCTGTACTGAATTTCTATGACTATACAGTGATGATGTTTGTAAACTTCTTTTACACGGTATTAGGAGAGGAAATTTTGCGAGTGGAAACTCAAACAAAACATCGCAGAGATGAAACAGACTCACTCGCTACATCAGAATCGGAATAACATCGGCCTTTGAATGTGAAAGGAGAAATGTTTCTCTGTTGTTTGTGGGAAAAGATTTCAAACATCAGTGTGACTGGAAAAGCACCGAGACCCACACAACACACACCCGAATGAGAGAGTTCCAGTGAACTGACTGTGGAAACATCAGTTTTTATGTGTGGCAGAGGTTTCAGCCAATCATCTGGCCTGTCAAAACATAAGTACAGTCACTCCATGGAGAAACCATGGAAATGTGGGGACTGTGGTAAGGGATTCAGTTACCCATCTGAGCTGGATATTCATCAGTGTAGCCACACTGGGGAGAGACCATTCACCTGCTCCACATGTGGAAAAGGATTTGTTAGGTCATCCCACTTGCTGAAACATCGGCGAGTTCACACGGGGGAGAGACCAGTCACCTGCTCCGAGTGTTGGAAGGGATTCACTGCTTCATCCTCCCTGCTGACAGATCAGCAGATTCATACTGGGGAGAGACCAGTTAAATACCCAGACTGTGGGAAGTGCTATAAAAGTTCCGGTGTACTGATGCGCCATGAACATGTTCACCACCAGGAGAGACCATTCAGGTGCTCTCATTGTGGGACTGGGTTCAGACACTCATCTCACCTCACTGTCCACCAGCGAGTTCACACTGGAGAGAGGCCGTTCACCTGCTCCGATGGTGGGAAGAGATTCACTCAGTCATCCAACCTGCTGAAACATCAAAGAATTCATAAGTAACCACATTGATTGGATTCTGCTGTTAATCATATCCAGATTCAAATATGTTTAGTGGGTCAGTTTCTGCTGATGTTGATGAAATCCAGTCCAGTTATTGGGGTTAATATTCTCGATAAAAGCCAAATAAATGAGCTTTGTGTTACATGTTTTGTGTGTGGCCCACGGAAAGGTGGCGCAGTGGTTAGCACTGCTGAGTCACGGTGCCGAGAACCCGGCTTTCATCGCGGCCCTGGGCATTGTCGGTGTGGAGTTTGCTTATTCTACCTGTATCTGCGTGGGTTTCATTCCTACAACCCAAAGATGTGCAGGGTAGGTGGATTGGCCACGCAAAATCTCCATTAAATTGGAAAAAGTAAAAATAAAAGATTTGTGTGTTAAATCTTAATATTGTCAACATAAACAATTCTTTTTGAAGGTCTCTCCCTCTCCCCTGCCTCCTCCATCCTCACCTCCCCACAAGTGCTCATGGAGGAGGAACTCATGCTTTTCTTTGTCACTAAGATTCAGTCCATTCAATCAGCTTTCTCTGCTGTTGATGATTCCCCTCACCCACTGGGCCAAGTCTCCTCTAAAATTCCCCAATTTGTCCGAGCCCTGAACTCCACTTTCTCTCATTTCCCTCACCTCCGTTCATGCCCTTTGAGACCTCAACTGGAATATTGTGCACAGTTCTGGGTGCCACTCCATAGAAAGGATGGGAACACATTGGAGAGAGTGCAGAAGAAGTTTCCAAGAATGGTTCTAACAAGTTCCTTGTATAGAACATAGAACATAGAACGGTACAGCACAGAACAGGCCCTTCGGCCCTCGATGTTGTGCCGAGCAATGATCACCCTACTCAAACCCACGTATCCACGCTATACCCGTAACCCAACAACCCCCCCCCCCCCCCCAACCTTTTCTGAAAATGAAAATCGCTTATTGTCACGAGTAGGCTTCAATGAAGTTACTGTGAAAAGCCCCTAGTCGCCACATTCCGGCACTTGTCCGGGGAGGCTGGTACGGGAACACTACCTGGCTGGTACAGAACACTACGTGCAATTTAGCATGGCCAATCCACCTAACCCGCACATCTTTGGACTGTGGGAGGAAACCGGAGCATCCGGAGGAAAACCATGCACACACGGGGAGGACGTGCAGACTCCGCACAGACAGTGACCCAGCCGAGAACTGAACCTGGGACCCTGGAGCTGTGAAGCATTTATGCTAACCACCATGCTACCATGCTGCCCCAAGTATAAGTTCAGCATAATCTCTTTGCTCATCTACTCTATTTCCCTATTAATTTTAGAATCCATACAGTGCAGGAGGCCATTCGGCCCATCAAGTCCGCACTGACTCACCGAAAGAGCACCCTACCTAGGCCCACTTCCCATCCCTATCCCAGTAACTCCACGTAACCAACACACCTTTGAACTGTCGGGGGGGGGGGGGGGGGGGGGACAGGAGCACCCAGAGAAAACTCATGCAGACACGGGAGAACATGCAAACTCCACACAGGCAGTCACCCAAAGCTAGTATTGAACCCAGGTCCCAGGTGCTGTGAGGCAGCGGTGCTAACCACTGTGCCGCAGAATAATTAATCCCAGGATACTGAGTACTTTTGTTTTGTATCATCCGCAAACTTTGAAATTGTTCCCTGTACACCAATGTCTAGATCATTGATATATATCAAGAAAAGCAGGTGTCCCAACACCACCCTCTGGGGAACATGACTAAACTCTTCCGCCAGCCCCCAAAAATATCCATTGACCAGTCCTCTCTGTTTCCTATTACTCGGCCAATATTGTATCCATGTTGCTCCTGTCTCTTTTATTCCATGAGCTATAGCTTTGCTCACAAGTCTGTTGTGTGGCATTGCATCAAATGCCTTTTGAAAGTCCATGTGCACCACATCTGCAGCATTACCCTCATTAACGCTTTTTGTTAGCTCCTCAAAAAACTCCAGCAAGTTAGTTAAACATTTTTAGAATTAACCTAAAGAAGGGTAAGCGCATGTTAAGGAGAAGGTTAATACTGTCAACATTCAGAACAGCACAGACATTAAAGGAATAATTCATCTCAAAGACTATCTCTTGTAGTTTGTGTGACGGGGTTTGCTGACCCAAGTTTAAATAAATTAAATGGGACCAGTTTTTTAACTTAAATAATTCTACTTAAATCTGAACTCTGGATTGACTGGGAGGATTTGGATCAGTGTGACAGTATTTCAGAACCAGTGTTCAGTCTACTCAGCAGCAGCAGGCTAAATCTCTCCTCAAAACCCACATTGAAATCTGCATGTTCTCCCCGTGTTTGCGTGGGTTTCCTCCGGGTGCTCCAGTTTCCTCCCACAAGTCCCAAAAGTCGTGCTGCTAGGTGGATTGGACATTCTGGATTCTCCCACACTGTACCCCAACCGGCGCCGGAATGTGGCAACTAGGGCCTTTCACAGTAACTTCATTGCAGTGTTAATGTAAGCCTACTTGTGACAATAATAATAAAGATTATAAAAGTCCACTCCCATTCCCTATACCAACGACCCTAACCTAACCTTAAGCATGTTTTCTGAGCACTAAGGGGCAATTTAGCATGGTTAATCCGGTCTTGGGCTGATCAGTTACCATACAAGGTGTGATGCAGTAAGATAGGTTGCTTTAACCAGGGGCTGGTTTAGCTCACTCAGCTAAATCGCTGGCTTTTCAAGCAGGCCAGCAGCACGGTTCGATTCCTGTACCAGCCTCCCCGGACAGGCGCCAGAATGTGGCGACTAGGGGCTTTTCACAGTAACTTCATTGAAGCCTACTTGTGACAATAAGCGATTTTCATTTTTTCATTTCATTTCTGTGGTGCATCTGTAAAAATTTATAAAATTTAAATGTGGATGGGGTGGCGCAGTGGTTAACACTGCTGCCTCATGACGCTGAGTACCCAGGTTCGATCCCGGCCCTGGGTCACTGTCCGTGTGGAGTTTTCACATTCTCCCTGTGTCTGCGTGGGTTTCACCCCCACAACACAAAGATGTGCAGGGTAGGTGGATTGGCCACAGTAAATTGCCCCTTAATTGAAAAAAAAACAATTGGGTACTCTAAATTTTAAAAAAGGACTCAATGTGGACAAACCAAATATACTTTGTTTCCTGTGGAATATATGAAGTACATCTAAAGTTCATCATTTCAGTATTTCACTGAGGACCAGAACCATGTAAGGATTTGACTGTCTGTATTATTGCAGCGCTGTAAATAAAATTAGTAAAAGACGATTTGTTGTTGGCAGTTTGATTATCTGGTATCTGAAAACCACAAGATTCAATATTTAGTCAACAAGGTGAATAAGGAAACATATCAGGGCCCAATACTCCAGCTAGATATTCACAGGAGAAAGGCTGTTATCAAACACCTCAAATGGACAGGACAGAGAACGATCCCAACTGTAAAAAACTCTCAAATCATTTGTAAATATCTTTCAATTGCTGACAGGTTGCAACTGTCAGTTTCCATCACATTGAAGTCAATGAAATGTTAGAGAATGGTTATTCCAGAACTAAAAAACACGAGTTATATTACAGCTAGAGTACGGAGTACAGTTCTGGTCACCACATTACAGGAAGAATGTGATTATACTGGAGAGAGTACGGAAGAGATTTATCTGGATGTTTCCAGGATTGGGGAATTTTAACAAGAGGAAAGATTGGATTATAGAACATAGAACAGTACAGCACAGAACAGGCCCTTCGGCCCTCGATGTTGTGCCGAGCAATGATCACCCTACTCAAACACACGTATCCACCCTATACCCGTAACCCAACAACCCCCCCCCCCCCCCCCCCCCCCCCCCGTCTTAACCTTATTGACTGGGATTGTTTTCTGTGGAACAGAGGAGGCTGAGTGGACATTTAATTGAGGCGTATAAAATCATGAGGGTCCCAGATATAGTGGATCAGACGGCAGAAGGACATATTTCATTAACAGGCTGGTCAGTAACCTGGGGGACAGAGATTTAAGCATCTATTGGAAGGATTAAAGGGGAATTGAGGATTTTCTTCACCCAGTGGGGTGGTGGGGATCTGGAACTCTCTGACAGGTAGAGACAGAAACCCTCATCACATTGAAAGACACCCTGATGTGGAGTTTCTGTGACCTGCAGGGCTACAGACCAAGAGGTGGAAAGTGGATTGGATAAACCGTTTTCAGCCAACACAGACACAATGGGCTGAATGGCCTCCTCTGTGCTGTAAATTTCTAGCATTCTGTGATGACAAGTGATCCTCGGGTTTTTATCCAATACCGACCTCAGCCCAGTCAGTTAGTCTAAGTGTTGGTGTGATGGATGAAGTTAAGAGGTGTCAGGTACCAGGAGCAGTGATTCAAATGGAAATATCAGTGAATCCTGATATTGTTTATCTGTATCTGGTTCAATTTTAATAACTTCTCCTGAATGTGACCCTCACCCAGGTTTTGATTTGATTTATTTATAATAATAATCTTTATTGCCACAAGTTGGTTTACATTAACACTGTAATGAAGTTACTGGAAAAGATCCTCGTTGCCACATTCAGGTGTCTGTTCAGGTACACTGAGCGATAATTCAGAATGTCCAAATTACCTAACGGCATGTCTTTCGGGGCTTGTGGAGGAAACCGGAGCACCCGGAGGAAACCCATGCAGACACAGGGAGAAAGTGAAGACTCTGCACAGACAGTGACCCAAGCCAGGAATTTAAGCTGCGCTGTGAAGCAACAGTGCTAACCACTGTGCTACCGCGCTGCCTACACTGCTGGCCTTGCTCTGCATCATATTAAAATTGTCAATACATCTGGTTCAAAACAGAAGTTCAGATCTTAATGCCTTATTTGATTTTACTTTGCTGTGTTTAAATCCTCCCCTTGTAACCCCTGTAAAAGGAGTTTCCAGAATCCATCACTGTCAGTCCTGCTGAGTGGACAGGGCTCACCGCGCATGCGCCCTGCTGCACACAGCCCTCTATGAGGATGATAGTGGTTAACTGGGGAAAGGCTCTGCAGGAAAACCTTCCCGCTTGGTGCAAACTCGGGATCGGTAATTTCTTGTTTTAGCTTTGAGGCCTCCACTGGGTGTTTGTGAAGCCTCCACTCCCACCCACTGCCCCTAACGCTGCCTCCACTTATCCACCTCCTTCCCGCCTGAAGATGAGACAAACAAGCGTCTGTCCCTGGACATGAGCCGCACTGCGCATGC
Source organism: Scyliorhinus canicula (assembly GCF_902713615.1). NCBI lineage: Eukaryota > Metazoa > Chordata > Chondrichthyes > Carcharhiniformes > Scyliorhinidae > Scyliorhinus > Scyliorhinus canicula. Next base: position 151,175 of record NW_024055796.1, on the reverse strand, counting down.
CCCACATCACAATGCCCTGGGAGTGATTGACGGCAGGTCCATACCAATAGGAAGGTGGGGTGAGGCTGGAGGACCGTGCAGGAGTAGCTGGTCCTCCAACCAATTGGAGTAAATCAGGGGCGGGCTGATCCCAGATCTCCCCCATTAGAATAGAATAGAATAGTACAGCACAGAACAGGCCCTTCGGCCCTCGATGTTGTGCCGAACAATGATCACCCTACTCAAACCCACGTAGTCACCCTATACCCGTAACCCAACAACCCCCCCTTAACCTTACTTTTTAGGACACTACGGGCAATTTAGCATGGCCAATCCACCTAACCCGCACATCTTTGGACTGTGGGAGGAAACCGGAGCATCCGGAGGAAACCCACGCACACACGGGGAGGACGTAGACTCCGCACAGACAGTGACCCAGCCGGGAACCGAACCTGGGACCCTGGAGCTGTGAAGCATTTATGCTAACCACCATGCTACCGTGCTGCCATTAGCTGAGACTCTGCATCATTTTGAGTTCTTCCCATTGGTCAGATGGCGCGGGTTCCAAACCTCATTTCTTGCCTGAGAAGCGTTGACCAATGGGAGGATTTGGAGGACCGGGTGGACTCTGATCCTCCAGCCAATCAGACTGCGGGCTTTGTGTAATTGAAGATTGAGCTTCACACAGACTGAAACTTCTTCCTGTATCAAACCTCTGATTAAAACATTTTCTTTCCACTTCTGTGGACTTTTTTTGAAAAGAGTCCATTGATCCTTCTACAGAACTGTTACAACAAGGAAGAACAAACGTTAACTCTGTTTCTCTTGCCACAGATGTGGCACGGTGGTTAGAACTGCTGCCTCGTGGCCTAGTGGTTAGCACAACCGCCTCACGGCGCTGAGGTCCCAGGTTCGATCCCGGCTCTGGGTCATTGTCCGTGTGGAGTTTGCACATTCTCCCCGTGTCTGCGTGGGTTTCACCCCCACAACCCAAAAATGTGCAGAGTAGGTGGATTGGCCATGCTAAATTGCCCCTTAATTGGAAAAAATAATTGGGTAATCTAAATTTAGAAAAAAAAAGAACTGCTGCCTCACAGTTCGAGCGACCTGGGTTCAATTCCAGCCTTGGGTGGCTGTGTGGAGTTTGCACATTCTCCCTGTGTCTGTGTACGTTCCCTTTGGGTGCTCCAGCTTTCTCCAACCATCCAATGATTTAAAAAAAAAGTTAGAGTAGCCAATTATTTTTTTTTCCAATTAAGGAGCAATTTAGTGTCGCCAATCCACTTACCCTGCACATTTTAGGTTGTGGGGGGGGGGGGGGGGGTGAAACCCACGCAGACACGGGGAGAATGTGTAAACTCCACACGGACAGAGACCCAGGGCCGGGATTCGAACCCGGGTCCTCAGCGTCGTAGTCCCAGTGCTAACCACTGTGCCACATGCCGCCCCTCCACCGTCCAAAGATGTGCAGCTTTGGTGGATTGGCTATGCTAAATTGCCCCTTCATGTCCAAAAGGTGAAGTGGGGTTACCGGGAGAGGGTGTGGGAAGTGCCCCTGGGTAGGGTGCTCTTTTGTTGGGTTGGTGTAAACTCGATGGACTGAATGGCCTCCTTCTGTTGGGATTCTATGATGCTGCCAGACCTGTTGAGTTAATCTAGCATTTTCTGTTTTTACACTATATAACACACCTTTTTAATCCACTAGTTATATTTATTGACCCACTATACCATCAACTAGCAGGAGCAGTGTGTTGATGTTTAAGCTATTCTGGCCTTGGGTGACTGTGTGGAGTTTGCACAATCTCCCCGTATCTGTGTGGGTTCCCATCCAGTTTTCTCCCACCGTCCAAAGATGTGCAAGTTAGGTGGATTGACCACGCTAAATTGACCCTTAGTGTCCAAACAAAGGTTAGGTGGGGTTACTGGGATATGGTGGAAGCATGGTCTAGCAGGGTGCTCTTTCAAAGGGCCAGTGCAGACTCGATGGGCCGAATGGCCTCCTTCTGCATTATAAATTCTATGATTCTGTAGCATTTCCTCTCTCACAGTCTGATCCGATAGGGATGTCTTTTAGTATTTCCCTGAAGTAGCACAGTGGTTAGCACTGTTGCTTCACAGTGCCAAGGTCCCGAGTTCAATTCCCACTTGGGTCACTGTCTGTGCAGAGTCTGCACGTTCGACCCGTGTCGGCGTGGGTTTCCTCCGGGTGCTGCAGTTTCCTCCCACAAGTCCCGAAAGACCTGCTTGTTCGGTGAATTGAACTTTCTGAACTCTCCCTCAGTGTACCCGAACAGGAACTCGAGTGTGGCAACTGGGGGATTTTCACAGTACCGTCATTGCAGTGTTAATATAAGCCTACCTGTGACAATAATAAAATTATTATTATCATGTGTTTGTGTATATTGGGGAGTAGATAGAACTTCCTTGGTTCTATCTGTTGTCCTCTTAGATATTAAATTTGTCCGGTTAATGTGTCTTTGAGTTCTTCATCTCCAATTCTTCTTGTCTCGGGTATATGGGTCTAGGTATGGTGTTGTGATTCATGTTGTTTAGTTGTCTGTCTGTCACCGGCAGGTATTGTTGTCTCTCGATAATGACTGTGCTGCTACCCTTACTTCTGGTCTTATGGACATATCCGTGTTGGATCCAAGCTCCCGGATTGTCTGTCTTTCTCTCCGGGTGAGATTCTGTTTGTCTCTTGTATTTCACTGTGACAGAGCAGAGACCTGATTGAAGGGATTCAAACATGGGAGTTCTGGGAAAGATGGGCAAGGATTTGGGAGGTGGCAACATGTTCAAAGAGTTTGGCGAGGAGAGGGAGGTTAAAGATGGGGCAGTAATTTGTAAGGATGGCAGGGTCAAGGGTTTGTTTTATTGAGGAGGGGGTGATGATGGCAGATTTGAAGGACAGAGGGACAGTACCTGAAGAGAGAGAAATGTTGACAATATCCGTGGACACAAGGCAGTTGGCTGATCAGTAGCTCAGTGGGAATAGGGTCGATGGAGCAGGAGCTGGGTCTCATGGACAAGATGAGCTCTGAGAGGGCATGAGGGGAGATGGGAGAGAAACTAGAGAAAGATGTGGGTTCAGTGCTCAGGAAAGGATGAAATTTAGAGACAGTTTGGTCCGGTGGGCTCGTGGAAGGGAGGGAAGCAGCAGAGGCAGCTGATCGGATTGACTCAACCTCAGTCACAAAGAAGCTCCTCACACTTCTTGTTGGAGGTGAGGATGGAAGAGACAGGGGAGAGTGAGAGAACTTCAAAAGGAACTAACTTGTGTCAGAGATATTAAAAAGTTGCAACACACTGCGTATTTCACGCAAATCTAATTTATTTGACTTTCAGCCAGAATATTAGCTCCTGTAAATGGGCTGGAGTTTGTTATCAGCAGAAAGAGACCCAAATGAACATGGTTCAGTCCTGAATGTGAGGAACAGCAAAATGCAATCACTGTGGTAACTTGTGGCCACGTTGATGTCTCAGGAGGTGGGATGAAGTGGTGAATCCCTTCCCACACTTGGAGCAGGCGAACGGTCTCTCGTCAGTATGAACACGTTGATGGCGCATCAGATCTCCAGAACCTTTATAGCACTTCCTGCAATCTTGACATTGAAAAGGTCTCTCATCAGTGTGAACACGTTGATGTCTCAGCAGGTGGGATGAAGTCGTGAATCCCTTCCCACACTCAGAGCAGGCGAATGGTCTCTCTCCAGTGTGAATTCGCTCGTGTGTCTGCAGGTCAGATGACTGCGTGAATCCCTTCCCACACTGGGCGCAGGTGAATGGTCTCACCCCAGTGTGAATTCGCTGATGTATAGCGAGTTGAGATGAGTGTCTGAACCCAGTCTCACAGTGAGAGCACCTAAACGGTCTCTCGTCAGTGTGAACACGTTGATGGCGCATCAGTTCCCCAGAACTTTTATAGCATTTCCCGCAATCTGAACATTGAAACGGTCTCTCATCAGTGTGAACTCGCTGGTGTGTTTGTAGGGCAGATGACTGAGTGAATCCTTTTCTACATTTGGAGCATGTGAATGGTTTCTCTCCAGTGTGAACTGGCTGGTGACTCAGCAGGGCGGATGAGTGAATGAATCTCTTCCCACACTTGGAGCAGGCGAATGGTCTCTCCCCAGTGTGAATTCGCTGATGTACAATGAGGTCAGATGATCGTCTGAACCCAATCCCGCAGTGAGAGCATCTGAATGGTCTCTCATCAGTGTGAACACGTTGATGGCACTTCAAATCCCCAGAACCTTTATAGCATTTCCCGCAGGCTGGACATTGGAATGGTCTCTCGTCAGTGTGAACTCGCTGGTGATTCAGCAAGTGGGCTGAAAGAGTAAATCCCTTCCCACATTCTGAGCAGGTGAATGGTCTCTCCTCAGTGTGAACTCGCTGGTGTGACAGCAGGGCTGATGGCTCAGTGAATCCTTTCCCACACTTGGAGCAGGTGAATGGTCTCTCCCCAGTGTGACTGCGTCGATGCGTTTCCAGCTGGGATGGGGAAATGAATCCTTTCCCACAGTCCACACATTTCCACGGTTTCTCCTCAGCGTGACTGCATTTGTGTTTCATGAGGCCTGATGATCGAGCGAATCCTCGTCCACACACACAACACATGTACGGTTTCTCCCCTCTGTGAACGATGCTTTTTCCTTCCATGTTCAAAGTCCGATGATATTCAGGTTATGATAAATTGAGGACTCTGTCAGATCCTGATGTGATGCTTGGTTTGAGTTTCCGGACTTTGAAGCCTCCCGTTCGAACACCCTGTGAAACCGATTTAAAACAGAAAATAGGGAGTGAGAGAGAACCCACAAAATCACAAAGGCAGGTTGTGAAATTGAGCTGATTGAATCTGGTCACTTGTGGGACCGGCTCTGGAAACAGTGACCATGAAAACTGCTGGATTGTCATAAAAACCCAACTGGCCTCTTTGGGAGGAGAAAGAAAGAGGCGAAGAGGGATTTTCTATATCTACAAGACATAGCGAGAGAGTAGTTGGCAAAGCAAATTCGATCTGAGCTTCATCAACAGTAATATTGATACTGAAACTATGCTTTCGGTGGCAATGATTAGCACTGCTGCCTCACAGCGCCAGGGACCCCGGTTCAATTGCGGCCTTGGTGACTGTGTGGAGTTTGCACTTTCTCCCCGTGTCTGTGTGGGTTTCCACCCAGTGCTCAGGTTTCGTCCAATACTCCAAAGAAGGGAAAGTTAGGTGGATTGGCCTTGATAAATTGCCCCTTAGTGTCCAGGGATGGGCAGGTTAGGTGGGGCTATGGGGTTACAGGGACAGGGTCAGGGTGTGGGCCTAGGCAGGGTGCCCTATCAGAGAGTCGGTGCAGACCCGATGGGCCAAAGGGCCTCCTTCTGCACTGTAGGAATTCTATGGTTCTAATTCTAATCAATGAATCTTTCTAAAGCTCTGGTCACCACTCTTCAGGAAAGATGTGAAGATTCTTGGAGAAGGTGCAGAGGAGATTTACCAGAATGGTTCCAGCAAAGGAGGTTGAGGGGAGATTTGATTGAGGTGCACATGGTTATGCCAGGATTTGATTGGGTGGACAAAGAAACTCTGTTTCCATTCACTGATCGTACAAGCAGTCGGGACACAGATTTAAATTTTTGGGTAAAATCTGGATTGAACAATACAAGATCCTGAGGGATCTTGACAGGGTGGATGTGGAGAGGATGTTTCCTCTTGTAGGAGAATCTGTTGCAAAGTGAGGGGTTACCCATTTCAGATGGGGATAAGGATTTGTTTTTTCTCTTGAGGGTTGCAAGACAGGGGGTGGCACAGTGCTTAGCACTGCTGCCTCACAGCACCAGGGACCCGGGTTCAATTCCCACCCTGACTGTGTGGAGTTTGCACTTTCTTCCCGTGTCTGTGTGGGTTTCCTCCGAGTGCTCCGGTTTATTCCCACAGTTCAAAGATGTGCAGGTGAGGTTGAATTGGTTAGGGTTTGTATTCGCTGGAGCAAGGCAAGAATTATAGCTGGGGGAAAGGCAATTATGATGCTATTCGGCAAGATTTAGGATGTATAGGATGGGGAAGGAAACTGCAGGGGATGGGTACAATCGAAATGTGGAGCTTTTTCAAGCAACAGCTACTGCGTGTCCTTGATAAGTATGTACCTGTCAGGCAGGGAGGAAGTTGTCGAGCAAGGGAACCATGGTTTACTAAGGAAGTTGAAGCACTTGTCAAGAGGAAGAAGAAGGCTTATGTTAGGATGAGACATGAAGGCTCAGTTAGGGCACTTGAGAGTTACAAGTTAGCCAGGAAGGACCTAAAGGGAGAGATAAGAGCGAGGAGAGGACACAAAAAGTCGTTGGCGGATAGGATCAAGGAAAACCCTAAGGCTTTCTATAGGTATATCAGGAACAAAAGAATGACTAGAGTAAAATTAGGGCCAAGCAAGGATAGTAGTGGAAAGTTGTGTGTGGAATCAGAGGAGATAGGGGAAGCGTTAAATGGATATTTTTCATCAGTGTTTACACTGGAGAAAGACAATGTTGTCGAGGAGAATACTCAGGTTCAGTCGACCAGGCTAGATGGAATTGAGGTTCAAAAGGAGGAGGTGTCAGCAATTTTGGAAAATGTCAAAATAGATAAGTCCCCTGGGCCAGATGGGATTTATCCTAGGATTCTCTGGGAAGCCAGGGAGGAGATTGCAGAGCCTTTGTCCTTGATCTTTATGTTATCTTTGTTGACAGGAATAGTGCCGGAAGACTGGAGGACAGCAAATGTTGTCCCCTTGTTCATGAAGGGGAGTAGAGACAACCCTGGTAATTATAGACCTGTGAGCCTTACTTCGGTTGTGGGTAAAATGTTGGAAAAGGTTATAAGAGATAGGGTTTATAATGATCTTGAAAAGAACAAGTTGATTAGCGATAGTCAACACGGTTTTGTGAAGGGTAGGTCATGCCTCACAAACCTTATTGAGTTTTTTGAGAAGGTGACCAAACATGTGGATGAGGGTAAAGCGGTTGATGCGGTGTATATGGATTTCAGTAAGGCGTTTGATAAGGTTCCCCACGGTAGGCTATTGCAGAAAATAAGGAAGTATGGGATTGAAGGTGATTTAGCGGTTTGGATCAGTAATTGGCTAGCTGAAAGAAGACAGAGAGTGGTGGTTGATGGCAAATGTTCATCCTGGAGTTCAGTTACTAGTGGTGTACCGCAAGGATCTGTTTTGGGGCCACTGCTGTTTGTCATTTTTATAAATGGCCTGGAAGAGGGTGTAGAAGGATGGGTTAGTAAATTTGCAGATGACACGAAGGTCAGTGGAGTTGTGGATAGTGCTGAAGGATGTTATAGGATATAGAGGGACATAGATAAGCTGCAGAGTTGGGCTGAGAGGTGGCAGATGGAGTTTAATGCGGAAAAGTGTGAGGTGGTTCACTTTGGAAGGAGTAACAGGAATGCAAAGTACTGGGCTAATGGCAAGATTCTTGGTAGTGTAGATGAACAGAGAGATCTCGGCATCCAGGTACATAAATCCCTGAAAGTTGCCACCCAGGTTAATAGGGTTGTTAAGAAGGCATATGATGTGCTAGCCTTTATCAGTAGGGGGATTGAGTTTCGGAGCCACAAGGTCATGCTGCAGCTGTACATAACTCTGGTGCGGCCGCTCCTGGAGTACTGCGTGCAGTTCTGGTCACCACATTATAGGAAGGATGTGGAAGCTTTGGAAAGGGTTCAGAGGAGATTTACTAGGATGTTGCCTGGTATGGAGGGAAGGTCTTATGAGGAAAGGCTCAAGGACTTGAGGTTGTTTTCGTTAGAGAGGAGAAGGCTGAGAGGTGACTTAATAGAGACATATAAGATAGTCAGAGGGTTAGATAGGGTGGACAGTGAGAGTCTTTTTCCTCGGATGGTGATGACCAACACGAGGGAACATAGCTTTAAATTGAGGGGTGGTAGATATAGGACAGATGTCAGAGGCAGTTTCTTTACTCAGAGAGTAGTAGGGGTGTGGAACGCCCTGCCTGCAACAGTAGTAGACTCGCCAACTTTAAGGTCATTTAAGTGGTCACTGGATAGACATATGGATGAAAATGGAATAGTGTAGGTCAGATAGGCTTCAGATGGTTTCACAGGTCGGCGCAACATCGAGGGCCGAAGGGCCCATACTGCGCTGTAATGCTCTATGTTCAGAAGAATGAGGGGGGTCTCATAGAAACCTATAAAAAGTGGGTGGCGCAGTGGTTGGCACTGCTGCCTTATGTCACCGAGGACCCGGGTTCGATCCCGGCCCCGGGTCACTGTCTGTCTGGAGTTTTCACATTCTCGCTGTGTTTGCGTGGGTCTCACCCCCACAAATCCAAAGATGTGCAGATCAGGTGGATTGGACACGCTAAATTGCCCATTAATTGGAAAAAATGAATTGGGCACTCTAAATTTATTTTAAAAAGGACAGTGATTGACTGTCAGGCAAACAACCTTTATCCCATTTTCAATATTTTTATATGCGCTGAAGAGAAATGTTCAAAAATATGTTTTACTGTCCCAATGATTTTCCAGACACCCAGGTATGAATCTCACCAAGGCAGAAGGTAAAATTTGAATCCATTGAAAGTTTACTGATGACCATGAAACCATTGTCGATTGTTGCAAAGACCCATCTGGTTTACTCCTGTCCTTCAGTGAAGGAAATCTTCTATCCTTACCTGGTCTGGCCTACATGTGACTCCAGATCCACAGTCCGCTGGTTGACCCTTAAAATGCTCTCTGAGATGCACTCAGTTCAGGGGCGATTAGGGATGGGCAGTGAATGCTGGCCCAGCCAGCGACACCCACATCCCGGGAATGAATAGAAAAGAAAATCTGCCATCCTTACCTGGTCTGGCCGACACAATTCCAAACCACTCTTTAACTCTTTAAATGCCTTCTCATCCAATGGAAACATCTTCCACTTGTCTATCACATCAAACCTTTTCATAATCTTACAGGATCAGGCCATCCTTTATTCCCCTTTCCAGAGAAAAGGTTATGCCCTGTCCAATCCCTTTTGCCAGGTGTAACCTGCCAGTTCAGGCATAATTTAAATATATTTGCCTGCATCTTCTCCAGTCCTTCTAGATCCATTTTGTGATGTGGAGACTTTACTTAATCTGAGCAGCAAACTCACTGTTGTCCTCAAATGCCTGTATGTTGCAGTATTTTAATCATTTTACCATTAGCTGAATATAAGATGGGACAGAAGAAGCAGATCCAACGAGTCTGTAACACTGTAGAGCATCTACAAACTGCCTCTTCCCCTCACTGCTAAACAGTTGACTTTTTCACTCTTAGCCTGTCAGCTATGGTATTAAGAATAATGTGTCAGAGGAAGACTGGATTTCAGCTCGGTGACACTCGGCCAGACTAAATTTTCGTTCACAGGGTTGTGGAGCTAATGTCTCCATGTCATAAAATGGATCTGGAAGGACTGGGAAAGTATTCCAGAATGATGCCTGAACGAGCAGGTTACAGCCAGCAAGAAATGCAGAGGCTCGATGAGCCATATGGTCTCCACCCGCTTCCATTTCTTGTGTTCTTGTGAACATCACTGTAAACATTTCCATGCAGACACAACAGATGCAACAACCACCAGTTCATCGCCTTCCCTCCCACATTCCAGGATTCCAAACATACTTTCCAGGTGACAATGATTTACTTGTACTTCTTGCTATCCAGTGTTGTGTATTCACTGCTCCCGATTTGGTCTCCCCTACACTGAGGAGATTAAATCTGTATTGGGTGACTGTGAAACATCACCATTCAGTCTGCAAGCATAATCCTGAGCTTCTGATCATTTTAATTCCCCGCCCCACTCCCACTCTGCCCTCGGCCTCCTGCACTGCTCCAATAAAGCTCAAAGGAAACTCGAGGAACAGAACCTCATCCTCGATCAGGCAATTCCTGACCTTCCAGACACAACATTCATTTCAGTGATTTCAGATTATTTTTTTTTAGAACAGTACAGCACAGAACAGGCCCTTCGGCCCTCGATGTTGTGCCGAGCAATGATCACCGTACTCAAGCCCACGTATCCACCCTATACCAGTAACCCAACAACCCCCATTAACCTTATTTTTTAGGACACTAAGGGCAATTTAGTCTGGCCAATCCATCTAACCCGCACATCTTTGGACTGTGGGAGGAAACCGGAGCACCAGGAGGAAACCCACGCACACACGGGGAGGACGTGCAGACTCCACACAGACAGTGACCCAGCCGGGAATCGAACCTGGGACCCTGGAGCTGTGAAGCATTGATGCTAACCACCATGCTACCGTGCTGCCCAATCATCTCTCTGATATTTTTAGACAGTTGGTGCTGGTAATGGTTCTGCTGTTGCCATTTATACCTGACCTGGACCTGTCTTTTATTTCTTCTCTTGTCCTATTAGTTTATTTACTTATCTCATTGTCACCCAGTGTTGTTTTGCACCATTATCCCCTTTGTCATTTAATCACTTCAGCCTTACATCCTCCCAAACTGTCCCCCTCTGAAATGGCCCAGCAAACCACTCAGTTCCAGGGCAATTACGGATGGGCAACAAATGCCGGCTCAGCCAGCGACCCCCACATCTCAAAACACATAAAGGAAAGTTGGCAGCTAGAAAGGCAAATGCAATGTTCGCATTCATTTCAAGAGGGGTACAATACACGATGAATGGGGATGAGAAACATATCAGCCATGATCGAATGGCAGAGCAAACTCGAAAACTCGATGGGCTGAATGGCCGAATTCTGCTTCTCTATCTTTTTATTAATGAAATGAAAATTGCTTATTGTCACGAGTAGGCTTCAATGAAGTTACTGTGAAAAGCCCCTAGCCGCCACATTCCGGCACCTGTCCGGGGAGAGGATCTCACAGAAACATTTGTAAAACATTTGTTGGAATCCATCCCAGACCTGGATCCAGATCAATTGATTCTTGGAGGTGACTTCAATTGTGTTCTGGATCCTAAATGGACTGGTCCAAGCTGATTCAACCACAACAAAAACATGAAAAAGGAATGAAACCAGACTGACCACCCGGCATCGACCCAGGCACCAGAAACAACAACGGCAAACCCAGCAAAAGATTTTTATAAACTGTTCCCATCAGTAGATTGTAAAAGGGACACAGATTTAAGATTGTGAACAAGATCTACAGGGGCGACAGGAGGTAGACATTTTATACAGTAAGTGATAACGATATGGAACTCAATGCTTACACACAAAGGTCGATAATCTCCAGATCCTGGAAACTCGAATTTGATGTGAGGATTGGTTGTGAGTTTCCTGTCTGCGAATCCCTTTCTAAGCCCCTGTGAAAGAAGTTTACAAAGGCATCACTGTCAGTCCAGAAATGAAATTCAAGAAAGATAAACGTTTCGCCTGGTTTGAGTTTGCCGTGTGTAAATCCTCCCCTCCTAATCCCCTGGAAAAGGAGTTCCCAAAATTAATCACTCTCAGTCCAGGATAGAAATTCACAACATTCTCTCCTCCTGCTCCCGGGTCCAGGATGACCGCTCATGCCCCCTGCTGCACACTGACCCTCTTGCCATCAGCAGTCCCTCGATTTGACGGTGACATCTACTCAGAATTGTGAGTTTCTGCCCTGGGTCTTCATGTGGCTGAACAGAGCCGCAGAGCTTTGGGCACATGGGACAGGATATCCAATGAGACAGCGAAATCTGGAGAGCAGGATTGGCTTCCTTTTCTTTCCATCTCTGCCACCGCTTTGGTGACTGGGACCGCCACTGGGACTCAAAGACTAATCCAGTTTGATGGACAAATTGTCTCCATTCTGAACAATGGGGAACAAGCCCCTCCCACTCATTGAAACATCGCCCCGACAAAGATGACAAACCTGCATGCGCCCTGATGCACATCCAATAAAGATGGCGGCCGTTAACCCGAGCCGAACATGAACTACAGCTCCGCTCGGTACAAACTGGGTCCCGGAATCTCTTTTCCGAGGTTTGCAGCTTACAACAGCTTTACACAATGTTTCCGCCCACCTCCGCGATCTCTCGCTCCCTGTATATTGTTAAACGCCTCTCACCGATTTTGGAATTGATGCAGAACGGAGAATTTGACACTCATCCAAAACTTCATTCACTGTAGCAGTGTGAACGGAGAATTCCGGCCTAAGTTTCTGTCAGGATATTGCTGGGGTAAAAGAAAAGTAAGAATTTGAATTGTATTTTTGTGTTTGTATTGAGATCTTCTTACTCCAACATAATATAGTTAATTTTTCTTTGATTCTTAGTATTAAAAGTTAGGGCAGCACCGCAGCACAGTTGCTTCACAGCTTCAGGTTCGATTCCCGGCTTGGGTCACTGTCTGTACGCCCTCCCCGGGTCTCCGTGGGTTTTATCCAGGTGCTCCGGTTTCCTCCCACAGTCCAAAGATGTGCAGTTTAGGTGGATTGGTCATGATCAATTGCCCTTAGTGTCCAAGCTACTGGGTTGCGGGCTTAGGGTGGAGGCGTGGCCTTGAGTTGGGTTCTCTTTCTAAGGGCTGGTGCAGACTCGATGGGCCGAATGGCCTCCTTCAGCACTGTAAATTCTATGATTCTATGAAGACGCCCTTCGATATCGTCATTACCCAGACTGCGCATGCTTCAATCACGGCGGGTCCCGCCCATCATTCACTCCGACTGGTTGGAGGACCAGCTGCCCTCACTCGGTCCTCTAGACCTGCCCCATCTCTTCCTATTGGTCGAGAGGTGCCGTCAATCACCCGGGCATTGTGACGGTTTCAGGTGGTGAGAACGGTCACAGGCTCAGGCTGACTGGCCAATAATAACAGTGAGAGTCTCACCGGGATCCTGAAGCACCGCTAATCAAAGATGGCGGCCGTGGAACTGGGCCTGACACCCGATAAAAGCTCCGCAGCTACAAATGCGGGATTTGCAGGGTCTCATTCCGGCCTTGTGACCAGCAGGGGGTGTTTATGAAGCCTTCACTCCCTCCCCACCCCAACTCCCGGCTCCATTCCTCACTCCGCCTCACCGACTCTCACCGCCCCAAACAGCCGCTGCCGCACTCGCAGAACTCCAAGCACAGTGGCACTGCGCATGCTCGATTCACCCAGCACTGCGACTGCGCACTAGGGCTCCTGTGGAAGTGATTCAGGGCACATTCACAAGCCGCAGTGAATGTTGGGTAATAGCCGCACCATTGACACCCCAAACTGTAAATAAAAAATAACTTGGTTACCAATTGATAAAAATAATCAAACAAATTATTGTCAATGGGTAATCTGCTATTCACTATTTTTCAAAATGATTAAATGCTGCTCTCCTGTGGAACAATGCAGAACCTAAGGTTTTTTCCCCAATGGGTCCTTCCTCTCTCCTCCCCAGAAGATGCAAACTCTTACTGGGTTCAATCCCAGAATCAGTAATTCCTCTATCTTCTTCTCTCTTTCTCGTGATACTGAATGTTCAATGTTTTCTAGAATGATCCAGCACAGATGTCACTCGGCACACCATGTCTATACTGACCCTGTACAAGAGCTGCCACTTCTCCTGGTTAAATTCCATTTGCCACTGTTCTGCCCATATGACCCACCCATCTGTATCATCATGTAATTTAAGGCTTTTCTCCTCGCTAGTTACCACACCAACAATTTTCCATCTGCAAACTTATCGATCATACCTTCATATATTTCAAGACTTCGATTTTATATATAATTACTATTGGTGACTGAGGATGCACCAGATCTCCATCAGCACCTGAACCTATGCTTCCTTCCTTCGAGAGCTTTAATAACTCTGGATAAACAATGCTGAAAAAGCTGGGGCGGAATTCTCCACCACCTGGGAATCGGTAGGGGCCACACCGGTCGGCGCCCCCCACGTCGATTCTCCAGCCCGCGATGGGCCAAAGTCCCACCGCTGATAGGCCTCTCCCACCGCCGTGGTTTAAACCACCTCTGATGCTGGCGGGAGCAGACGGCGCAAGTGGGCCTGGGGTCCGGTGGGGGGGGGGGCATAGGGCGGTCGGACCCCAGGGGATGACCCCATGGTGGCCTGGCCCGCGATCAGGGCCCACTGATCGGCGGGCGGACCAGTGCTGTGGGGGAACTCTTTTTCTTCCGCCGCCACCACAGCCTCCACCATGGCGGAGGCGGAAGAGACCCCCTACCGCGCATGTGCTGGGATGTCGTCAGCAGCTGCTGATGCTCCGGCGCACGTGCGGCCTGACGCCGGCCGGCAAAGGCCTTTTGGCCAGCCGTTCGCTCCGGCAGTCAGGGCGGAAAGGCCGTTCACGGCGGCCGGCGGGGAGCCAAAGGCCGCTCGTGCCTGCTGGCAGAGCAGGAGCCACTTCGGTGCGGGCTGAGCCCCTAAAGATGTGGAGAATTCCGCACCTTTTGGGGAGGCCCGACGCCGGAGTGGTTGGCGCCACTCCGGTACGCCGGAACCCCCTGCCTTGCTGGGTAGGGGAGAATACCACCCCTGGTGTTCTGGTCAAGGCTAATAAGTGAGTGCTGCTTTGCCTGTCTCTGAATTTACTCCACTCCTGTTCACTCCCCACTTATATAATACGCATTGACCATAATGACTGGGAAGAGTTTAGAGCATAGAACGATATGGCACAGGACAGGCCCTTCATCCACGATATTGTGCCGACCATTTCTCCTAATCTAAGATCAACCTAACCTACACCCCTTCAATTTACTGATGTCCATATGCCAAAAGTCCCGAATGACTCTGACTCCACCACCTCTGCTGGCAGTGCATTGCACGCAACCACCACTCTCGGTGTAAAGAACCTACATCTGACATCTCCCCCATACCTTCCTCCAATCACCTTAAAATTATGTCACCTCATGATAGCCATTTCCACCGTGGGGAAAGGTCTCTGGCTATCCATTCTATCCATGCCTCCCATCACCTTGTACACCTCTCTCAAGTCACCTCTCTTCCTTCTTCGCTCCAGTGAGAAAAGCCCTCGCTCCCTCAACCTTTCTTCATAAGACATGCCCTCCAGTCCAGGCAGCATCCTGGTAAATCTCCTCTGTGCCCTCTCCAAAGCATCCACATCCTTCCTATAATGAGGCGACCAGAACTGTACACAATATTTCAAGTGTGTCTAACAAGTGTTTAATAAAACTGCAGCAAAACATCGCGGCTCTTAAACTCAATCCCCCTGTTAATAAAAGCCAACACACTATATGCCTTCTTAACAACCCTATCAACCTGGATGGCAACTTTGAGGGATCTGTGTATGTGGATCCCAAGATCCCTCTGTTCATCCACACTTCCAATAATTCTGCCTTTTAACGCTGTATTCAGCATTCAAATTCGACCTTCCAAAATGAATTATTTCACATTGATCTAGGTTGAACTCCATCTGCCACTTCTCAGCCCAGCTCTGCATCCTGTCAATGTCCTGTTGTAAACTGCATCAGCCCCCAACACTATCTACAACTTCCCCAACCTTTGTGTCATCGACAAACGTACTAACCCGCCTTCCACTTCCTCATCCAAGTCATTTATAAGAACAACAAAGGGCAGAGGTCCAAGAACAGACACCACTGGTCATCGACCACCAGGCAGAATACTTGCCATCCACTATCCGCTGTATTCTATTGGCCAGCCAATTCTGTATCCAGACAGCCAAATTTCCCTGTATCCCATGCCCCCTAACTTTCTGAATGAGCCTACCATGGGGAACCTTATCAAATGTCTTACTGAAATCCATATACACCACATCCACTGCCCGACCTTCATCAATGTGTCTTGTAACATCATCAAAGAATTCAATGAGGCTTGTGATGCATGACTGACTACCTTTAATCAAACTATGGTTTTCAAAGTAATCATAAATCCTACCTATCACAATCCTTTCCAATAATTTGCTCACACAGACGTAAGACTGATGGGTCTGTAATTCCCAGGGATTTCCCTATTCCCTTTCTTGAACAAGGAAACAACATTTGCCTCCCTCCAAACATCTGGTACTACCCCAGTGGAGAGCAAGGACACAACGATCATCGCCAACGGCACAGCAATCTCCTCCCTCACTTCCTGTAGTAACTTTGGTTATATCCCGTCAGGCCCAGGGGACTTATCTATCTTGATGCTTTTCAAAATTTCCAGCACATCCTCCTTAATGTCAACCTGTTCGAGTCTATCAACCTGGTTCACACTGCTCTCATGAGCAACAAGGTCCCTCTCTACCGTGAATACTGAAGCAACATATTCATTTAGGGCCTCACCCATCTCCTCACACTCGTGGCATGAGTTCTGTCCACTATCCCTGATCAGCCCTACTCTCAGGATATTGGTGCCCGAGATGAACATTTGAACTGTTTCGCACAGTCCTCATATTTCCACACGTTCTCCATGATGCCTGTGTCCTGTGTCTCTCCAGGTTGGATGAGCAGTCGAAGCCTCGTCCACACAGGACACGTGCATGGTGTCTCTCTGCTGTGAATGGTGTGATGTCAGGCTGCGTAACTGATTCCAGTTATTTTCGCAGTCTGTTCACTGGATCAGACAGATGGGTGACTGCTAGGAAGGGCAGGCAGGCAGTGCAGGAATCCCCTATGGCTGTCCCCCTCTCTAACAGGTATACCGTTTTGGATACTGTTTGGAGGGATAGCCCAGTGGAGAAACCAACAACAGCAGCCTGAACAGTGGCACCACAACTGGCTCTGTTGCTTAGCAGGGGAGGGCAAAGTGCAGGAGAACGATAGTTATAGGGGACTCGATAGGAAGGGGCACAAATAGGCGCTTCTGTGGACAGGAAAGAGACTTCAGGATGGTATGTTGCCTCCCTGGTGCCAGGGTCCAGGATGTCTCTGAACGAACACAGGACATCCTGAAGGGGGAGGGTGAACAGCCACTGGGATACCTTCCGGGACAGGTGTAACCTGTACAAGAAGGACGTGTTGCATCTAAACTTGAATGGCACCAATATCCTGGCTGGGAGGTTTGCTCGAGTCATTCGGGAGGATTTAAACTAGTATGGCTGGGGGGTGGGAGCCAGAGCGTTAGTGTAGAAGGTGTAATAACTGAAGGGGAATTGGAAAACACAAATAAGAGAACAACATCACCCTGTCTGCTCAAACACAGTGGTTTGAAGAGTATTTGTTTCAACGGCAGAAGTATAGCGATGAGGCAGATGAACTTTGAGCACTTATTAGTACTTGGAATTACGATGTTGTGGCTATCACAGAGACATGTTTAAACAAAGGGCCGGATTGGCAGCTGAATGTTGGAGGATACAGATGCTTCAGGAAAGATAGAGAGGGATGTAAAAGGGGTGGGGGAGTAGCATTACTGGTTAAAGAGAATATTATAATATTATGAGGGGAAATATACGGTAAATGTCAAAACTCCGAGGAATATAGAAAGTCAGAGAGAGCTATGTGTGCATGTGCACAGATCTTTGAAGTTGGCAGCACAAATGGAGAAGTTACTCAAGAAAGCAGACGGAATGCTTGCCTTCCTTGGACGGGGCACTGAGTATAAAAACTGGCAAGTCATGCTGCAGTTGCATAGAACCTTGTTAAGGCCACACTTGGAATATTGTCCACAATTCTGGTTGCCAGAGTACCAGAAGAATGTGGAGGCTTTGGAGAGGTGCAGAGGAGGTTTACCAGGATGTTGCCTCGTCTGGAGGGTGTTAGCTATGTGGAGAGGCTGAATAGACTCGGACTGTTTTCGTTAGAAAGGCGGAGGTTGAGGGGTGACCTGAAAGAGGTCGACAAGATTATGAGGGGCATGGATAGAGTGGATGGGCAGGCACTCTTTCCCAGGGTGGAGGGGTCAGTCACCAGGGGGCATAGGTTTAAGGTCTCTGGGGCAAAGTTTAGAGGAGATGTGCGAGGCAGGTTTGTTTATGCAGAGGGTGGTGAGTGCCTGGAACGCATTCCCAGAGGAGGTTGTGGAAGCAGATACATTAATGGCATTCAAAAGGCATCTTGACAAACACATGGATAGGATGGGTATAGAGGGATACAGCACAAGGAAGTGCTGAACGTTTTGGCAACGATTGGTATCGTGACCGGTACAGGTTTGGAGGGCCGAAGGGCCTGTTCCTGTGTTGTATTGTTCTTTGTTCAAAGACCCTGTTCAATGTGGGAGAAACAGTTCCCGTGTTCGGAATGTGGATGACGTTTTAGCCGATGGTCTGACCTTTCGAACAATATGTAGTCACGCTGGAAGAAACCTTGGAAATCTGGGCACTGTGGAATAGATTTAATCAGACCTGGATTCATCGACATGTTCACACTGAGGAGCGACCATTAATGTTCTCCGTGTGTGGGAAGGGATTCACTCAGTGCACCAGCCTCACTTCATCATGGTCAATCTGTACTGGACCGTTACCAGATGCAATGTATCTTTCTTGAGGTTTGGTGGCCAGTACGGAACACAGTTCATGCAGGAAGTGAGGAAGACAGCAGGAATTTCTCTAATCTGTGATTTACAAGGACACATTCTTGGTTCACAGCAGTTACGTTTCTTCAGTAATTTCTTCATTTTCCCTAAACTACCCTGCCTGTTAATTCTATTATTTCTGATAATTCCATTACTGTAGCGAAAACATCACACATTAGAATTTAATCTGTTCCATTATTCACTCTGGTTTAAGTTTATGTTGAGGTTAATAACAGACAAACTCTGTCCTCTCCCCGATCCGATTAGAGTTTCACATGAGTGGATTCTGTGGAATGGAATGTCTTATCAACGTTTCCATGGTGACCTGTCTGCAGTGAAGGGATGTCTTATCAGCGTTTCCATGGTGACCTGTCTGCAGTGAAGGAATGTGTTATCAGCGTTTCCATGGTGACCTGTCGGCAGTGAAGGAATGTCTGATCAGCGTTTCCATGGTGACCTGTCTGCAATGAAGCGCCTGTTTGAGTTTCTAACTCAGACTAAACTTCTCTGTCCCATAACACACATTATATCAGACATTAGATGTCAATGTATTTCAGCCATGTTATGTTAATGTCTCCAAAACCCTAAAAAGAGTTCAGATACACAAATGTTTAAATGTGGGAGGACAAGTTGATAAAGTGTTTCAAAAACTCATGGGATCCAAGGTTTATAATTCTGGGTGTGGAGTACAAAAGGACAGAGGTCATGTAAATCTCTACAAATCATTGGTTAGGCTGCAGTTGGAATATTAGATCAGGTTTTGGGGATCTTACACCAGGAAGGATGTCAAGGCCATGGAGAGGGTGTAGAAGAGATTCACTGAGATGATCCCAGGGAAGAGAGGATTGAGTTACCAGGACAGATTAGAGAAACTGGGGCTCTGTTCATTCGAACAGAGGCTGACTGGAGATTAGAGGGAGGGGGGTTCGATTCCGGCCTTGGGTGACTCTGTAGCGTTTGCACTTCCTCCCCGTGTCTGCGTGGGTTCCTTCTGGGTGCTCCAGTTTCCTCCCACAGTCCAAAGATGCACAGGTTAGGTGGATTGGCCATAATAAGAGACTTCCCCTGAGTGTCCAAAGGTTAGGTTGGGTTCTGGGGATAGGGTGGAGGAGGGGTCCTGAGTGGGGTGCCGTATTGGAGGGTCAGTGCAGACCTGATAGGCTGAATGGCCTCCTTCTGCATTGTAGAGATTCTATGGAACAGAAAAAGATGTATATGAAATATCAAGCCGACTGTACAACAATGTTCAGGACTCTCACTGTCCCTCTGGGCCTGCGGTGTGTTTGTGGTGGTGGTGGGGGGTAACCAGTGGGGGAACCGGTGATGGTTTCTCTGATCACTGAATGAAATGTTATTTTTAAAGTGAAGGGTGTCTGTACTGGGAAATCTGAGTACTAAGTGCCAACTTGAACCATTCTCCAATCAGTTCCAGCACAGCTCCCTCTACATTGCCCCATGAAACACCCCAAGGCTGATACAAAATGGTGTTAGACGCAGAGTAAATCTCCCTCGATGCTGTCCCCATCAAACACTCCCATGATCGGTACAGCACAAGGTTGGGTACAATGTAAATGGTCCTCTGCACTGTCCCCATCAGTCCCAGGACATGTACAGCATACCTTCTGGAAATCCAGATAAAGCACATCTACAGGTTTCCCTTTATTGACATCCCTTGTTACTTCCTCAAGCAACTTGCTAAATTAGTCAATCACGATTGATTCCCTGAACCCATTTTCAAACACTGTGTCAAAAGAAAATTCAAATCTCCTCTACCCATTTGGTTCCTTTGCCAATTACCTTAGACGGACTCACTTTCTGTTAAAGAGCCTGTCAACCCCTCTCACCCACTTTCCCGAAAGTGAACAATTTTAATCAGGAAAAGTCCAACAAATTCAAATATTTTCTGTTTAAAAGTTTATTGATGAAATAGAACATGGTTAAAAAAACTGATGGAAAATTACTTGAGGATCAAAGACAATCAGAGTAACAGGATGTTCACAATGTTCTGGACCCAAATGGTTTCCCTTCAGCTCCTCTGTACCCTGTCCCCGTGACTCCCCGCTTTGGACACGAGGGCACTGAACCCTGGGGTCACGTCACTATCCGTCCCGGTCACCCTCCCTGCCCTGAACCCTGATTGGTTGGAGGTGCAGTTCCCAGTCAGGCCTCCAGCACCTCCCTGTCTCTATTAGCGACGCCCATGGCAGTTTCTCAACTGGGGAACAGGCCCCGTTATTCTCAGCTAAATTCAGCCTGGCTGTCATTGACACGAACAATAGAGACAGAAAGGTGCCTGAGGCTCAAATAGGAAATCAAAACTTGTGGTTTTGGACCCCCATAAAGGTCAGCAACTTCTTAGAAAAAATCAAACTCCCAGTCAACAAATTAAAGGATCACACGACAGGACTTCAGATTTTATGAGTTTTAATACAACAAACAAACTAGAAGCTACTTTAAGTCAGAACCCTACACATTAAACTATAAACTAGAACTTTGCCCTTTTTCACAATCTAGAAATACACTCCACGGTTATAGTTACTCTGCCTTATAAATCGAAACTTAATTGTCTCAGAAACTGTCCAAAGCGATGATTCATTCCCGAGGATTTACTTCAGTTCTTCAACCAAGACACAGAGGAAAAAAAAGGGAGAATAGAATAGAATGTGAACTAGCAAAATACATAAAAATGGACTGTAAAAGTTTCTATGGCTACGTAAAAAGGACATACTGGCACTGGAGGGTGTGCAGAGGAGATTCACTAGGTTAATCCCAGAGATGAAGGGGTTGCATTATGAGGAGAGGTTGAGTAGACAGGGTCTGTACTCGTTGGAATTTAGAAGGATGAGGGGGGATCTTATAGAAACATTTAAAATTATGAAGGGGATAGATAGGATAGATGCGGGCAGGTTGTTTCCACTGGCGGGTGAAAGCAGAACTAGGGGGCATAGCCTCAAAATAAGGGGAAGTAGATTTAGGACTGAGTTTAGGAGGAACTTCTTCACCCAAAGGGTTGTCAATCTATGGAATTCCTTGCCCAGTGAAGCAGTTGAGGCTCCTTCATGAAATGTTTTTAAGGTAAAGATAGATAGTTTTTTGAAGAATAAAGGGATTAAGGGTTATGGTGTTCAGGCCGGAAAGTGGAGCTGAGTCCACAAAAGATCAGCCATGATCTCATTGAATGGCGGAGCAGGCTCGAGGGGCCAGATGGCCTACTCCTGCTCCTAGTTCTTATGTTTGGCTCAAAGGTTTGTCCATTCCAGATAGAGCCAGGAGAATTTAGAATGAGGAATAGAGATCTCTACAGCCACCTCGTTCAACACTCTGGGATGTAGATCATTAGCTTTTGGGGATTTATTCACTTCCAACCCCATTAATTTCTCCAGTGCTACTTTTTCACCAATACTAATCTCTGCCAGTCCCTTGGTTCTCTGATGTTTTGGGGACAATTTCTGTATCTTCCCCTGTGAAGTCAGACACACATTGCTTAGTTTCTCTGCTCCCCATTATAAACTTTCCTGTCTCTGCCTGGAATGGACCCACATTGGTCTTTGCTAATCTTTTCCTTTTCACATTCCTGTCGAAGCTTTTCCGGTCGGTTTTTATGTTTCTCGCCAGTTTGCTCTCATCAGTTTCTTGGTCCTCCTTTGCTGAATTCTAATGGCTCTCATGGAATCTTTAACTTTTCTTGTTCGCCACGGTTACATTACTTTTCCTGTTGGATGTTTGTTCCTTAAAGGAATCTATATTTGTTGTATATATGTGAAATACAAGTTGCAAAAATCCCAGAGAACCAAGGCTGCTCTCCCCTTTGACAGAGAGCTGACTGGGGGTGATTTAACCCGAGGATCAGCACAACTCAGGCGACGGGCCTGGTTGAGAAGGCGGGGCCTTCATGAATAAACTCAGCAAGTACGGGAGTTCAATCCTCACTGTTGGCTTTGCTCTGCATCACCAACCAGTGGTCCAGCCAACTGAGCTGACCGACCCCTGATAAATATGTAACCATTCCTTGAACATTAGGTATTCCCTGTACCAATCAGTTTCCCAGTCCACCTCAGACAACTTGCCCCTCATACCCCGATTGTTTCCTTCTCTGAGGAACACCCAGATAACTTAAACAAATGAACCATGTAACAACCAGGGCCCATCTCCATGGCAACGTGGCACGCTTTGGAGGGTTTGAAACAGAAATGGAAACAACATATCTTCACACTTGCAAACACCCTTTCACTCTGTGATCCTTGTGCAATTTGAAGCCAGGTATTAGCAACAAAGCTCAAAGAGAATCAGCCCACTGGAGGCAAAGTGGTGAGACCGGCCAGTCCAGCAGAAAGAAACCCTTCGACCATCCCCACTGACCACCTGTCAGAATGAACAAAATGCAGTCCTGGATGTAGAGCAGAAACAATAACAGCAGAATCCAACCCCTGTAATCGATTGTGAAATTGTTGGTGTCACAGCAGGTGTGGTGAAACATGCAATCCCGTCTCACATTGAGGGGTGGATGGCCCCTCCCCAGTGTGAACTCGCTGATGTCTCCGCAGGTTGGATAACTGAGTAAATACTTTCCCACACTGAGAGCAAGTGAATGGCGTCTCCCCAGTGTGAACTCGTTGGTGTGTCTGCAGGTGAGATAACTGAGTGAATCCCTTCCCACACGGAGAGCAGGTGAACGGCCTCTCCCCAGTGTGAACTCGCTGGTGTGTCTGCAGGTTGGATAACTGAGTAAATCCTCTGCCACACTGAGAGCAGGTGAGTGGCCTCTCCCCAGTGTGAACTCTCTGGTGAATCCGCAGGTGAGATAACCGAGTGAATCCCTTCCCACACTGAGAGCAGGTGAATGGCCTCTCCCCAGTGTGAACACGCTGGTGTGTTCGCAGGGTGGATAACCGAGTGAATCCCTTTCCACACTGAGAGCAGGTGAATGGCCTCTCCCCAGTGTGAACTCGCTGATGTTTCCGCAGGGTGGATGAATCACTGAAACTCTTCTCACACTGAGAGCAGGTGAATGGCCTCTCCCCAGTGTGAATTCGCTGGTGAATCCGCAGATGAGATAACCGAGTGAATCCCTTCCCACACTGAGAGCAGGTGAGTGGCCTTTCCCCAGTGTGAATTCGCTGATGTTTCCGCAGGGTGGATGAATTAATGAATCCCTTCCCACACTGAAAGCAGGTGAATGGCCTCTCCCCAGTGTGAACACGTTGGTGTCCCCGCAGGGTGGATAAGTGTGCAAATCCTTTCCCACACTGAGAGCAGGTGAATGGCCTCTCCCCAGTGTGAACTCGCTGGTGTGACTGCAGGGTGGATAGCCGAGTGAATCCCTTCAAACACTGAGAGCAGGTGAATGGCCTCTCCCCAGTGTGAACTCGCTGATGTATCTGCAGGGTGGTTGAATCACTGAATCGCTTCTCACACTGAGAGCAGGTGAATGGCCTCTCCCCTGTGTGAACTCGCTGGTGTGTCTGCAGGTTGAATAACTGAGTGAATCCCTTCCCGCACTTGGAGCAGGTGAACGGCCTCTCCCCAGTGTGACTGCGTCGATGAATCTCCAGCTTAGATGGGAATCTAAATCCCTTCCCACAGTCCTCACATTTCCACAGTTTCTCCATGATTTTGGTCCCCTCATGTGTCTCCAGGTTGGACAATCAGTTGAAGCCTTGTCCACAGATACAACACGAGTATGGTCTCTCCCAGCTGTGAATGTTGTTATGTTTTTCAGGCTGTGTAACTGGTTAAAGCTCTTTCCACAGTCAGTTCACTGGAACACTCTCACTCGGGTGTGTGTTGTGTGGGTCTCGGTGCTTTTCCAGTCACACTGATGGTTGAAATCTTTAGCTGACAGTTCGGGAAAAGGTTTCACCTTCTAGATTCAAAGGTTGAAGATATTCAGGTTCCAAGGAATCGAGTAACTGTCAGATTGAGACGTGATGTTTGAGATTTCTGTCTGTAATTCTTCCTCATCTAATATCCTGTAAAAACAATTTACAAAATTCATCACTGTCAGTACAGGATAGAAACTCAGAACAGACAATTCTAGTTTCTATGTCACATTTTTTTCCTCTCCCTTATTCCCTGAAGGCTGTAAATCTCCATCCCACACACTCTCCCTCCATTCTCATTCTGGTGTATAGCAGTTGAGTAGCACAGTGGTTAGCACTGTTGCTTCACAATTCTAGGTTCCCAGGTTTGATTCCCGGCTTGGGTCACTGTGCGGAGTCTGGACAGGTCCCCATGTCTGCGCGGGTTTCCTCCGGTTTCCTCCCACAGTCCGAGGACATGCAGGTTAGGTGGATTGGCCATGCTAAATTGCCCCTTAATTGGACAAAATGAATTGGGCACTCTAAATGTTTTGAACCAGAGGAGAGAATCCTGAACGTTTAGCAAGATGCCTCCATCGAAATTCAATCCTTTGAAAACCAGCCGAGTGGCTGGCGGAGGTACTGGAGGATTTGGAGAACCTGGGGTCGGAGAAAGAACATCTGAGTCGTTGCCCTGTCAGAAGGTGTGGAGGGTAAGGCTCCCATTAGGGTCTTTGAGGACCGGCTGCCATGCTGGGTGCCATGATAGCACAATGGCTAGCACAGTTGCTTCACAATGTCAGGGACCCCGGTTCAATTCCCGGCTTGGGTAACTGTCTGTGCAGAGTCTGTATGTTCTCCCTGTGTCTATGTGGGTTTCCTCCCACAAGTCCCAAAAGACGTGTTTGTTAGGTGAATTGGACATTCTTGAATTCTCCCTCTGTCTACCTGAACAGGTGCCGGAATGTGGCGACTAGGGGATTTTCACAGTAACGTCATTGCAGTGTTAATGTCAGCCTACTTGTGACACTAAGACACTAATAAAGATTATAATGAATGGGCCAAAGGCCCTCTTTCCGTGCTGTAAAATTCTACGACTCTAAAGATAGAGGTGGTATAGGGAGGGAGGGACTGACTTTATAGAGAAACTGCCAAAGCCCCAACATTCACCAGCTCTAAGGACACACCTTAGCTCCCTTTCCAATCTGAAAGCAGCCTGGGCTGGATTTACATTCCCCTTAATTCATCATTGCTGGGTGATAATCCTGTACTTCCTTACCTCACACCACTGTGACAGTACCTTCACTACACAGACTGCAGCA
Organism: Scyliorhinus canicula; assembly: GCF_902713615.1. Lineage (NCBI taxonomy): Eukaryota > Metazoa > Chordata > Chondrichthyes > Carcharhiniformes > Scyliorhinidae > Scyliorhinus > Scyliorhinus canicula. The sequence goes on along the minus strand of NW_024055796.1, from coordinate 125,700 downwards.
ACTGACCAAACATCACCTTCCCAGTTATTCCTGAAGGCACCGCCTTCCCAACCTGGCCCCTTGCCTGAGGTGTGGTGATCCTCAGGTCACATCACCGCCGGTCAGCTCTCTGTCCCGGGACCAGGCCCTGCTTCACAGCCGCCATCTTGGGGAAGCAGAGCGCATGCGCTGGCGTCTTGGTGACGCAACACCTGGTGGGCGGGACCTGAAGGTTTCTGTTCCCAGCCGGGTCCTAGTGCCCCACGAGCGAAATAATGGTAACAGGTTGTTTAAATGTTTCACCCACCCCCAGGCTGAAGCTGATGTTTGCAGGCTGGAGGTGCCTCTGGATTACGTAGACATTCAGTGTGAGAGGCTGCAGCTTCACGGTAGCATGGTGGTTAGCATCAATGCTTCACAGCTCTAGGGTCCCAGGTTCGATTCCCGGCTGGGTCACTGTCTGTGTGGAGTCTGCACATCCTCCCCGTGTGTGCGTGGGTTTCCTCCGGGTGCTCCGGTTTCCTCCCACAGTCCAAAGATGTGCGGGTTAGGTGGATTGGCCATGCTAAATTGCCCGTAGTGTAAGGTTAATGGGGGGATTGTTGGGTTACGGGTATACGGGTTACGTGGGTTTAAGTAGGGTGATCATTGCTCGGCACAACATCGAGGGCTGAAGGGCCTGTTCTGTGCTGTACTGTTCTATGTTCTATGTTCTATGTTCTATATAGCTACCTGAAGGGGGTTTTTCAAAGGTTGATTACATTTCGTGGTCATTTCCAGTTCATTATCAGGATGTTTGTGTGATATTTTCTTACCCTCAGTGTTTTTTCTTTAATTAAAATACATTTCAGCAGCAAGCTTACTGGTGATTTTTAACGGATGGAAGGTTATTTATTATCACACCCTTTCCCTGGATATTTGAACATCTCAGTCTCTCGTCTCTTTCATACTCACTGACACATACACAGGAATTAGGTAAAGGTCAAGTTGAAGCTAGAATGATGAAAATGAATGTAGACTGCAATCTTTACATCGCTGCAGGCCTCTTGTCTTCTTGTTCAGCTGATTCTTTAGTTGGAGTGAAGCATTTTTAGAAACAAATAATTCTCATGAGGCTCTGATGCTTCTTGTAGATGAATAGCCAGGAGGTTGGTTCTCAGGTGGGCTTGGAAGCTGGAATAAGTTCAGTCCTGTGGCTGCACTGGGAGACATTCAGCTCTGCTGGTTCAGCTGGTTCCTGGTGCTTCAGATGCTTCTCACACACACATTTGCTTTGGTTAGTGTTTATTATACTTCATCCCTGACAATTAACTGTAGGGTTAAAACTCTGAGACCCAGAACACCCCGATACAATAGCAGTTTACGATGCTCACTCATGCGTATCTCTGTCCCAATTCGAACTCATTCTCCTGTGTTCAATACGGCACTTGGAGATCAACAGTCCTGAGATTTCATATTCCTCAAATGCTGGTTCATCCGGACACAAGGAGACATTTAAACTTCACAGGTGGCTGCAACGTTTCCTTATTCAGGTCCATGTTTAAATAAATATTGGTCACAGAATCGAATATTACCCACAGTTTAATGTCCATAATAACCTGTTAAGTTGCAGCCACCATGACAGAGTTTGTGGATCTTACAATCTATCACATCTAGTATCCTTGTGCTGAACGTGACAAACTGAATCTACTCTTGGGTCTTATTAAAACAGTACATTGTAGCTGGATGAGGACCTTGGAGCGGGGGGGGGGGTCACTCTGGTTGCCGACTTCTGTTCCGTGGTCTTGTCTATTCCCAGTGGCTCTGCAGAGGGAGCATGCGGTATCCACCGGAATGCGTGACACCTTCCACAACCAGTGGATACCTCAGCAGACAGAGTGTTTCAGAGACACTGGGAACAATATTCTGGTTCAGTCAGGAAGATTCCCTACACTTTTGTTGGGGCTTCTAGCTGATTTTGGTCTTTTATTTTGACTGGACCACATGCTTGGGGAAAGCAAGAGAGGAAAGAAGGTTTGATAGAAACTAGAATGATCTGTTGTGAATTTCAATCCTATTCTTACAGTGATCATTGTTGTAAACTTCTTTTCAGGCATTAGAACGGGAGGATTGGCAGCTGAGCAACTCGAACCAAATATAACATCAAAATCTGACAGTCACTCAATTCATTAGGATCTAAATATCACAAACTGTCAATGTGCTTGTCTGTTCTGACTGTGGGAAGAGATTTCAAACATCAGTGTGACTGGAAAAGCCCCGAGACCCACACACACACCTGAGTGAAAGTGTTCCAGTGAACTGACAGTGGAAAGAGCTTCAACCAGTTACACAGCCTGAAAAATCATCTTGTTTCCTCTTGTGGGAGAGTCTAGGACCAGAGGGCATAATCTCAGAGGAAGGGGTCTCAAATTTAGGACCGAGATGAGGAGACATTTCTTCCATCAGAGGGTAGTGAATCAGTGGAATTCTTTAGCTGCGCAATCCTTCTTTATCTGGGAATCAAACTGTTGTTTAATTGTCCCGGCAGTTACCAGGCTCCCGTGAAGTCCTCCAGCTGTTATTTTAATGCAGACTCCAACAATCTATTTTCAGTAGGTTTCTATTCAATTATTTCATTGTGACTGTCACATAACCACATTTGCAGTCTGGAAACTTAAAGGAGCTACTTTACATTCAATCAGGAACATCACAGTTTTACACCAATCTCTGATTTTACAGCACGTTTCCATCATTCACCATTGTTCTTCCTGACTCTAAACACAGTTGTAAAGGAGCTTCTGTTCCATACCCAGGAGCTCTGAACCATGGAAGAGAACAGCTGGGATATATTCCACTCACATCTCAGGATTAACCCACACAGGGACTTTGCTGACAGTGAAGAGAGATGAGAAAGACCAAAGTGTTGTTTGTCCCTCTCAGTGTGACCCTGAAGGACTGTGTCCAGGCTGACGTTCTGTTCCTGCCGTGTGATTCTCCCTAGATTGTCCTTTCTGAGCTACAGACAGGTGATGTTAAACATAGAACATAGAACAGTACAGCACAGAACAGGCCCCCCTTAACCTTACTTTTTTATTAGGACACTACAGGCAATTTAGCATTGCCAATCCACCTAACCCGCACATCTTTGGACTGTGGGAGGAAACCGGAGCACCCGGAGGAAACCCACGCACACAGTGGGAGGACGTGCAGACTCCACACAGACAGTGACCCAGCCGTAAAAGACCCAGGTGGAAAAGACAAAAACCTGCAACGTTTCAAACCAAGCTGATTTATTTCACATTTATTCAGAATATTAAACCTCATCAACAGATGAAAACAGTCACAGTGAAACTGATTCACTGCTGAACATGATTAACAGCATCAATAAAGGTAGAATCCAAAATTTGTAGTCACTTGTGAACTCGCTGGTGTGTCAGCAAGTGGGATGACTGAGTAAATCCCTTTCCACAGACATTACAGGTGAATGGCCTCTCCCCAGTGTGAATGCGATGATGTTTCAGAAGATAAGATAAATGAGAAAATTCCTTCCCACATATGGAGCAAGTGAACGGCCTCTCCCCACTGTAAACTCTCTGGTGTGTCAGCAGGTTGGATGACTGACTGAATCCCTTCTCACACACAGAGCAGGTGAATGGCCTCTCCCCAGTGTGAACTCGCTGGTGATTCAATAGGTTGGATGAACGAGTGAATCCCTTCCCACACACTGAGCAAGTGAACGGTTTATGCTCACTGTGAACCTGCTGATGTGTCAGAAGGTTGTATGAACTTGTGAATCCCTTCCCACATTCAGAGCAGGTGAACGGTCTATCCCCTGTATGAAGTTGCTGGTGTATCAGAAGGTTGGATGAATTAATGAATCCTTTCCCACAGTCAGAGCAGGTAAATGGCCTCTCCCCAGTGTGAATTCTCTGGTGGTTCAGTAGGGCAGATGGACGGCTGAATCCTTTCCCACACACAGAGCAGGTGAATGGTCTCTCCCCAGTGTGAGCATATTGGTGTGTTAGTAAATCCTTCTTGTTTTTAAAGCACTTCTCACAGTCAGGACAGTTAAAACATTTGTTATCAGAGGGAACAAGTTGATGTGTCTGCAGGTGGGATGACTGAATGAATCATTTCCCACACAGGGAGCAGGAGAACGGTCTCTCCCCAGTGTGAATATGTTGATGTGTCAGCAGATCCTTTTTACATTTAAAACTCTTCTCACAGTCAGGACATGTAAATGGTCTCTTTTCAGTGTGAACAAGCTGATGAGTCACAATGTGGGATGACCGAGTGAATCCCTTCCAACACACAGGGCAGGTGAATGTCCTCTCCTCAGTGTGAACTCGTTGGTGTGTCAGAAGGTTGTATGAATGGGTGAATCCCTTCCCACAAATGGAGCAGATGAACGGTCTCTCCCCAGTGTGACTGCGACGATGAACTTCCCGTTGTGATGGGTAACCGAATCCCTTCCCAGTCCGCACATTTCCACAGTTTCTCCATGGTGAGGGGTCTTTATGTCTCTCGTGGTTGAAGCTTTGTCCACACACAAATAAGCGTTTAATTTCTCCCTGCAGTGAATGATGTGATACTCTTTTTGAGGCTGTGTAACTGGTTAAAACTCTCTCCACAGTCAGTGGACTGGAAAACTCTCAATGGGGGTGGGTCTCGGTGCTTTTGCAGTCACACTGCTGAAACAGAACAAACCCTTCTCCTTCCAAATTCAAAGATTGAAGATATTGAGCTCTTAATGAATTGAGTGGCTGTCAGATTTCGATATGATGTTTGGTTTGAGTTTTCTGTTGTCCAATCCTCCACTTCCAATATCCTGTAAAAGGAGTTTACAAAAGCCATCACTGTCAGTGGAGCATATAAATTCTGAACAGACAATTCTAGTTTCTCTGGAACATTTTTCCCTCTCTTGTTCCCCCAAAGCTGTAATTCCCCGTCCCACACACTCTCCGTCCTCCCTGGGCTGAAATCCAAACCCATCTCACCATCTCTTTCCTCCACTCCCAGTTCTCTCCCTCCCTCTCCTCTGCCTGTGTTCAGTTCTCCAGCTCCTGTCTGCAGACTGACAATAAAACCAATGGGTCTTATTGGGGGGGTTTGGGTTCTCACCATTGTCCCCGCTCGCGGCGGCTCTCATTCAGCCTCTGGGAGCCACACTCACTCTCACTGCGGCTGCGCTCAGCCCGGAGCAGCAACGCGCATGCTCCACACAGAGAGGCCACTTCCGGGGACGGGGCAACTTGCGCCTGCGCGTTCTGACTCCTGAGCATTCTGACTCCTGAGATGGAGATAGGGCGCATTCGGCCTCGCCGGGCATTCCGGGTAGCCTTATCTGCCATTATTCCATTTTATTCCTCAGGGTGATAAATTGGTTCCGGCACTTTTGATGACGTTCGTTGTTTGTACCGAATGTGCCAGCCGCATCGGTGATTTTCTCTCTGATCGGCCCCTGTTAACGGCTGTCATCTGTTTCGGTGGCGATATGCAGCAGGGCGCCTGCGCGGCCGCCATCTTTCTCCGCGGAAATGTGCAGCAGGGCGCATGCGCGGGCATCCAGGAACCGGAAGCCGGAAGAGAGAATCTTGTGAATTTCTTTCCTGGACAGAGAATGAAATTCCTTTGGAAACTCATTTAGAAAGAGGAGGATTTGCCAACGGGAACTTCAAACCAAACATCACATCACATCATCCTCTGACTGAGTTACTCGATTCATCAGGAGCTGAATATCATTGGGAGGTAAAATGGTTTGTCTGTTCTGTCTGAGGACAAAGAGTTCAGATATCAGAGTGACTGGGAAAATTTAAATGACCATTCCGGGTTAAATTTGAGACTAATTACACCGATCACATTGGGGAAGTTAAATAATTTGCTGTTGTACTCATTTGTATGCAGGTAAATTTGGAAATGTCCGCATTAGGGGCTGGTTTAGCTCACAGGGCTAATTGCTGGCTTTAAAAGCAGACCAAGCAGGCCAGCAGCACGGTTCGATTCCCGTACCAGCCTCCCCGGACAGGCGCCGGAATGTGGCGACTCGGGGCTTTTCACAGTAACTTCATTGAAGTCTACTCGTGACAATAAGCGATTTTCATTTCATTCATTAGCATACTTGGCAGCTAAACTGGGCAAACTGTTGACCTTGTTAGTAGTGAGAGTTACTATCCGGGTTTTTATTGAAGTTTGTTGTTCCTGTTGCATTTCATTTAGCTCACCGTGGCTGCAAAGTAGGTATTCAGCCTAATCTCAATTTCCAGATTGTGGTCTGTAGCTTTTTAAGTTACATCAATTAAAATGTCTATCGAAATACTTTACAAATGTTCTGAGGGTATCTGTCAGCATGTCACAGATCCTGACCACCCTCTAAACCACCTAGTCCTTCCCTAAATCTCTGCCCCCTTTTATATGTATCCCTCAACCAAAGGGAATAGGACCTTCCTATCCAATCTATATAGATCACTCAGAATTTTAAAAATACATACATTTATATCTTTTTCCAATTAAGGGGCAATTTAGTTTTGCCAAGCCACCTGACCTACACATATTTGGGTTGTGGGGGTTAGGGTTGGGGCACACAGATAATGGGAGAATGTGCAAACTCCTTACAGACTGTGACCTGGCACCAGGATTGTACCTGGGTCCCCAGCATGCAGGCACACAGCCACTGTGCCACCATGATCCCCCAGAATTTTATACATTTAGAATAATCTTAATTATTGTCACAAGTAGGCTTACATTAACACTGCAATGAAGTTACTGTGAAAATCCCCTAGTCACCACACTTTGGCACCTATTCGGGTACACAGAGGGAGAATTCAGAATTCCAATTCACCTAACAAGCATGTCTTTCAGGACTTGTCGGAGGAAACCCAAACAGACACTGGGAGAACATGTAGACTGCGCAGACAGTGTCCCCAGTGGGAATTGAACCCAGCACCCTGGCGCAACAGTGCTACCATAAACAGTTCAGCTCAACTCAATATTCTCAGATTAAAGAAGCTGAAGCGCCCAATGTGGGTCTTGAACCCACGGCCCTGGGATTAAGAGTCGCATGCTCTACCGAATGAGCTAGCTGGGCTGCTTTTCAAAATTTCATTTTGGTCTCCCCTCAGTCTTTTCTGTTCCAAAGAAAACAGCTCCAGTTTATCCAAACTTTCCTCAGAGCAAACATTGTCAATTTCTGGCTGATGTTCTTAAATCCCCTCTGTGCTCTCTCTGGTGCAATCTTCCTGTGCACAGGAATCTAGCTCTGGCCTACCTAGTCCTGTCCTGCCATTTATCATGTAATCCTTTGCCTTGTTTTCCCTCTAGCTTTCTTCCTTATTCCTCAAGTGTTCAATCATTTTTGTGTCACAGGTAAACTTCTTCTTCATGTTCCTACATTTAATTTCAAATCATTGATGTAAACCAGGAGTGAAGGGCCCAGTACCGATTCCTTGGAAACCGGCACTGGAAACAGCCCTTTGATTTTCTCTGTTCTTTATGGCATGCGAGTGTCACGGGCAAACCAGCTTGGTTGCCCATTCCTAATTGTCCTTAAACTGAGTGGCTTACTAGGCAATTCAAAATTAATGACATTTCAGTGAGTTGGCCAGATCAGGTAATGCTGGTGCAGACTTGATGGGCCGATTCTATGATTAATTCTGACCATGAGTCACTGTCTCTGTCGAGTTTTCCTGCATCTGCGTAGATTTCCTTCGCGGGTGCTCTGGTATCCTCCCACAGTCCAAAAATGTGCAGATTAGGTGGATTGGCTGTGCTAAATTGTCCCCGGGAGGTGTTACGGGGATAGGGTGGGGAATTCGCCAAGGTCGGGTGCTCTTTCAGAGGGTTGCTGCAGACTTCATGGGTCAAATGGCCTCCTTCTGCACTGAGGGGATTCTATGATTCTACATTGGATACAATGATGTGTTCACTCACACACACTGCAGCCTGACTCTTGTTGGAGCAGACACTGTGTTTGTTACTCTCAAAGTGAGTGAATCCTTTGCTGTTTCTCCTCAGGGCCCCATCTCCACTATTACTGTCTGATTGTCCCACTGAGACTCTCACTGTTATTATTGGACAATCAGCGAGTCAGCCTGAGCCTGTGGCCGCTCTCACCATCTGGAAGCGTCACAATGCCCGGGTGATTGACGGCAGCTCCCGACCAATAGGAAGAGGAGGGGCGGGATTAGAGGACAGACCAGGAGCAGCGAGACCTCCAACCAATCGGAATGAATGAGGGGCGGGGCCGACTGTGATTGAAGCATGCGCAGTGTGTGTAATGGCAATGGAGAAGAGCGTCTTGTTCAGATCTGAAATCAGTGAGAGGCGTTTAACAATATGGAGGGAGCAAGAGATCGTGGGAGCCGGCGGAAACGTCGTGTAAAACTGTTTTAAGCTACAATCCTCGGAAAAGTTTCCGGGACCCCGTTTGTACCGAGCGAGCTGCAGCTCCTCATTTCGGCTCGGGTTAACGGCCGCCACCTTTATTGGATGTGCAGGGCGCATGCGCGTTTCTCATCTTTGTCGGGGCGATGTTTCAATGAGTGGGAGGAGCTTGTTCCCCATTGTTCAGAATGGAGACAACTTGTCCATCAAACTGGATTAGTCTTTGAGTCCCAATGTCTTATTGATGATGCAAAGCGGTGGCAGAGATGGAAAGAAAAGGAAGCCAATCCTGCTCTCCGGATTTCACTGTCCCATTGGACATCCTGCTCCATGTGTCCAAAGCTCTGCGGCTCTGTTCAGCCACATGAAGACCCAGGGCAGAAACTCGCAACCCTGAGTAAACATCACCCTCAAATCAGGGAACTGCTGATGACAAGAGGGTCAGTGTGCAGCGGGGGCATGAGCGGTCATCCTGGACCAGGGAGCAGGAGGGGAGAATGTGGTGAATTTCTATCCTGGACTGACAGTGATTACTTTTGGAAACTCCTTTTATAGGGGATTAGTAGGGGAGGATTTACACACAGCAAATTCAAACTGGGAAAAATGTTTATCTTTCCTGAATTTTATTTCTGGACTGACAGTGATTCCGTTGTAAACTTCTTTCACAGGGACTTAGAGAGGGATTCGCAGACAGGAAACTCACAACCAATCCTCACATCAAATTCTGACAGCACCATTCGGGTTATCAGGACCTGGAGATTATCGACCTTTGTGTGTCGGCATTGAGTTCAGATCATTACCACGCACTCTGTAAAATTTCTTCCTCATATCTCCCCTGTAGATCTTGCTCACAATCTTAAATCTGTGTCCCATAATCCTTTTACAATCTACTGATGTGAACAGATTTATTTATCTTTTTTCCAGGTTTGCTGTTGTCGTTTCTGGTGCCTGGGTCATGCCAGATGGTCCGTCCGGATTCCACTCCGTTATTGTGTATTTATAGCGGTTGAATGGGCTTGGACCAGTCCATTTCCAGATCCAGTACACAAGTGAAGTCTCTGCCAAGCATTGATTGATGTGTATCCAGGTCTGGGATGGATCCCAACAATTTTTTTTACAAATGCCACATCGTCCCAGTTAGCGGCTTAGCCATTCACCAACATCACCAATGTACCTGCCAGTGACCCACTGACCACCACGTATCTCCCATTAGTGTCCGCAATGATCCTGGTGACCGAAAGAGGGATCTGTTTATTGATTAGAATTGCAGCACCTCGAGCCATTCTGTCAAAGCCCGAGTGAAACACTTGGCTCACCCCTCCGCAGTCTGGTCTGATCTCTAACCCGCGAGTGAGTCTCCTGCAAGAACACCACACCAGCATTTGGATTCTTTAGGTGAGTGACAACCCTTGACCTTCACTGGTCCACCCAATTCCCTTGCGTTCCAAGTGAGCAGCTGAATCAAGAGTCTCCGCACCAGCCCCCATCACGGAATCAGCCATTTCAAACGTGAGGGACTATCCAGCGAATCTTCAAAAAGTACAGGCCAAGGGTCCACCCAAGATGACCGCCACGCGCACACATCTTCAGAGTAAAACAAAAACAGTTTTATAGTCATCATCAGCAAAGTAACCCCCTCCCCCATTTTTCACCAACGCCTCACCGAGACACACAAATTGAATCCAAAACCCCCCCCCCCCCCCCCCCATCTCACTCCCATTCACCAGCTGACTGCTGGCGGGGCAGCTCCTCTCAGGACAACATGAAAATAGAAACACCAATATTGCCTACTTTGAGGATCAAACATACTTCAGAATGCAGTCCCTTAATAGACTCAATTTCCAACGGGGGCCATCCCCCCACCCTCCCCATAGATCTACGTTGTGCTTTGTAAAGAAAATCTCGCTTCATCCCCACACAGAAAAACAGATTCTATCAGAAAATGTCAAAAACTATATCGAGGATATCACAACACCCATCCTACCCCACAGGGAATGTTGATCTAGTCCAATACAGATAACTGGACCCCAGTCCATGCTTTCCAATAAAGGCATTCGCCTCCTCCAGTGTCTCCAAATGGAAATCTTTGGGCTCATTTGTAACCAGCAGCTTTGCCGGGTATACCATCCCGAATCAAACTCCTTTCTTACGGAGAACAGCCTGAACCTTATTAAAGGCCGCTCGCTTCCTCACCAGCTCGGCTCCCACATCCTGGTAAATCCTCACTAGGATAACTGAGTGAATCCCTTCCCATAATTACAGGGTACCTCCAGGATATACAACATTCTTCCAACCGCTGCTCCCGCTGCATCCTGAAAGCCACACTCAGTGCCATGCGGCGCCACATGAAGACACTCGACATCTCTCTCCAGCAGCACCGTCTTACTCTCTCTCAAAGCTGGCCCTGTCCCCAGTTTCATTTCATCCTTCGCATCATTCGACGTCTTAACGACTTTCTTACAGGTGGTAAGGAACGCAAGCTTCAACAACTCATCAACACTACAGCCCATCCCTGACCCTCCACCAGTCCCAATCCCTCATACCCTATTCCTCCCAGTATCAACACTGCTGTCCATCCCAGGCCCTCCACCAGTCCCAATCCCTCGTACCCCATTTCTCCCAACCCCAGCCCTTGCCGCGTGTTCACCATACACACTGACCTTCCCCTTTCTGAGGCTGAGCATGCTGTTCTCAGCAAAGGACTCAGCTTTGTACCCTTACATCCCCATCTCAATGAATTCCGGACTCGGCATGATGTTGAACTCTTCTTTCGTCGCCTTCGCCTCCGTGCCCACTTCTTTGGGCAAGAATCCTTCCCCCGTTCCGCTGATCCTTTCATGTTCCTCCAACATTCTGCCTCCAAGTGGACCCCCCCCCCCCCCCCCCCGGTCTTAATTTTTCTGCCCCCCTCACCCATTCCAACCTCTCTCATTCTGAACTTTCTGCTCTTCACTCTGTCAGGTCTAACCCCGACTTTGTCATCAAACCTGCCGACGAAGTGGGTGCTGTTGTCGTCTGGCGCACTGACCTCTACCTCGCAGAGGCTGAGCGCCAACTCTCTGATACTTCCTCTTACCTCCCCCTGGACCATGACCAGACCACTGAACATCAAACCATTATCTCCAACACCATTAGTGACCTCATTTCCTTCGGATGCCTTCCCCCTACGGCTTCCAATCTCATAGTCCCCCAACCCCGGACAGCCCGCTTTTACCTACTTCCCAAAATCCACAAAAAGGACTGTCCCGGCAGGCCCATTGTGTCAGCATGCTCCTGCCCCACTGAACTTATTGCCTCTTATCTTGACTCCATCCTCACTCCTCTGGTCCATTCCCTCCCCAGCTACATCGGGGATTCCTCTGATGCCCTGCGTCATATTGACAGCTTCCAGTTTGTGGGCCCTAACCGCATTCTATTCACCATGGATGTCCAATCCCTCTACACCTCCATCCCACACCAGGATGGCCTGAGAGCCCTTCACTTCTTTCTCGAAAAGAGATCCGGACAATTCCCATCCACCAACACTTCTCCGCCTGGCTAAACTCGTTCTATCTCTCAGCAACTTCTCCTTTAACTCATCTCACTTTCTCCAAATCAAAGGTGTAGCAATGGGTACCTGCATGGGTCCGGGCTACGCTTGCCTTTTTATGGGGTATATGGAACATTCCTTGTTCCAGGCCTATCCGGGCCCCCTGCCACAACTCCTTTACCGATACATTGATGACTATTTTGGTGCCGTGTCATGCTCTCGCCCGGACCTGGAAAAATTCATCAATTTCGCTTCCAATTTCCACCCCTCCATCACTTTCACCTGGACAATCTCAGACACTCCCCTTCCTTTCCTTGATCTTTCTGTCTCCATTTCCGGCAATAGACTATCCACTACAAGCCCACTGACTCCTATCTGGACTACAGCTCTTCACACCCTACACCCTGTAAGGACTCCATCCCTTTCTCTCAACTCCTTCGCCTCCGCTTTCCTGCACCTTTCTCCTCTTTGCTTTCCCCTTCCCCTCCCCCCACACCTACAGTTTATCCTCTGATGTTAGTTTCCCCGCTGTTTGACCTTTCACATCTTTTGTCCTGTCTGGGGACTGCCATTTGCAGTCTTTCCCCTTGGGTTCTGTGGCCATTAGCAGCCGGTTTCCCTGGGTTTCTGTGGCTATGACTCATCTTTCATTCTCACTCCACAGTATAAATATTTCCCACTCTGTCTGTTAGCTTTGACAAAGAGTCATCGGACTCGAAACTCTTATCTCTTTTCTCTCCCTACAGATGCTGCCAGAGTTGCTGAGATTTTCCAGCATTTTCCCTTTCGTTTTGAATCCCTTCCCACACTTGGAGCAGGTGACTGGTCTGTCGCTGGTGTGACTGCGGTGATGAATCCCCAGCTCACATGGGGACTTGAATCCTGCCCCACAGTCCCCACATGAAAAATGAAATGAAAATCGCTTATTGTCACAAGGAGGCTTCAAATGAAGTTACAGTGAATAGCCCCTAGTCGCCACATTCCGGCGCCTGTTCAGGGAGGCTGGTACGCGCTGCTGGCCTGCCATGGTCTTGCCTTAAAAGCCAGCTATTTAGCCCTGTCCTAAACCAGCCCCTATTTACACGGTTTCAGCATGCTGCTGGTGTCCTTGTGCCTGTCCACGTTTGACGATCAGTTGAATAATAAATAATAAACATTATTAGTGTCACAAATAGGCTTACATTAACACTGCAATGGTTACTGAGAAAATTCCTTAGTCACCGCACTCCGCCGCCTGTTCGGAGGGAGAATTCAGAGTGTCCAAATCACCAAACAAGCACGATTTTTGGGACTTGTGGGAGGAAACTGGAGCACCCGGAGGAAACCCACACAGACACAGGGAGAATGTGCAGACTTCGCACAGACAGAGACCCAAACCGGTAATCAAACCCGACTCCCTGGCGCTGAGAATCAGCAATGCTACCCACTGTGCTATCGTGGCAACCTTGTCTCCACAGAGAGCATGAGTACGGTCTCTCCCCGCTCTGAATGGAGTGGTGTTTTTTCAGACTGTGTAATTGGTTAAAGCTCTTTCCACAGTCAGTTCACTGGAACACTCACTCAAGTCGAGTGTGTGTGTATCGGGTTTTCTTACAGTCACACTGATCTTGGAAAATCTTTTCCTACGGACAGACCAGACAAACATTTCTTCTTCCACATTCACAGGCCAATGATATTCAGGTCCTGATGAATGGAGTGACTTTGTTAAATCTGGTTGTGAAGTTTGATTTGAGTTTCCATCTGTAAATCCTCCCCTTCTAACCCCCTATAAAAGGAGTTTACAAAAGCCATCACCGTCAGTCCAGGATAGAAATTCTGAACAGGCAATTCTATTTTCTCTGGAACATTTTTTGTTCTCTTGTTCCCCCAAAGCTGTAAATCCCCGTCCCACACACTCTCCCTCCTCCCTGGGCTGAAAACCAAACCCATCTCACCATCTGCACCGTTTCTTTTTTTTTAAATTTGGAGTATGCATTTTATTTTTTCGAATTCAGGGGCAATTTAGCATGGCCAATCCACCTAACCTGCACATCTTTGGGTTGTGGGGAGAAACCCACGCAAACACGGGGAAAATGTGCAAACTGCACACAGACAGTGACCCAGAGCTGGGATCGGACCTGGGACCTCGGCGCCATGAGGCAGTAGTACTAACTACTGCACCACCTTGCTGCCATTCTGCACCATTTCTTTCCTCACTCCCAGTTTTCTCCCTTCCTCTCCTCTGCCTGGGTTCAGTTCTCCAGCTCCTGTCTGCAGACTGACAATAAAATCAATGGGTCTTATTGGGGGGTTTGGGGCCTCCAGCGGGTGTTTGTGAATCCTCCCCACCCACCTGCCAGGGTTTCCTTCCTTGCCATCGGAGAGACCTCTGATTTATTGTTCTCCCTTGTGGTCCAGGTCTCTCCCTCAGCTTGACATATTTATTTGTCTGGCGAAAAGGATGGTATCTTTCCTAATGTTCACAATTAAAGGGGTGGGTTCCCATGGAGATGTTTGACATTTCAGGGGACATTAAATTAATAGTGGACAGAGATATGTCTGGTGTTGTTACATGGTACAGATTAGATATATTATTTACGGTTCTGTAATAAAATATATTTATTATGATTTCTCTTCTTTTAATATAAGATTGCAGCTCCGTTATAGATTTCCAGTCATCTCTTCCCTCAGAGGGTTGTTAATCTCTGGATTTCTCTTCCACAGGGACCAGTTGTATCTGGGGGTCATTGAATATATTGAAGCACAAGTTTGACAGATATTTTATTAACAATGGAGTTAAGGGTTACCGGGAACAGGTAGGAAAATAGAGTGAAAGCTGAGATGAGGAGGGATCTCTTCACTCGAGGATGTGGTGAAGCTTTGGAATTCTCTATCCCAGAGGAATGTGGAGCCTCGGTCATCAGGGATGTTCAAGACAAATATTGATAGGTTTCTAGATATTGAGGATATCAAGGGATATGGGGACCGTGTGGGGAAAATGGTGCTGAGGTAGATCGGCCAAGGATCTAATTGAATGGTTAGCAGACTCAGTGGGCCAAATGGCCAACTCTTGCTCCTATTATAATCTGTGTCCTGGTCAGGAAGCAGTGAGCTGAGCTTGGATCTGTCAATCAACATGAATCAGCACCTTCAGGAGAATTAGGAGGGTGAATATCAGATACAGCAGAGTGAGAATGGAGGGAGATTGTGTGGGATGGAGATTTACAGCTTTTGGAGAACGAGAGAGGAAATTATGTTCCATAAGAACTAGAATTGTCTTCTGAGTTTCTATCGTGTACTAACAATGATGATTTTTGCAAATTGTTTTTAAAGGATATTGGAAGAGGAGGAATTATAGACAGAAATCTCAAAGGTCATGTCTCAATGTGACAAACTCAGTCGATTCCTTTTGATCTGAATATCATTGGTGAGAAGGAGAAATGTTTGTCCGATCTGTCGGCTTCCAAAGATTTTAAGTACGAAAAGCACCGAGACTCACACAACACACACCTGAGTGAAAGTGTTCCAGTGAACTGACTGTGAAAACATCAGTGTGACTGGAAAAGCACCGAGACCCACACACCCGAGTGAGAGAGTTCCAGTGAACTGACTGTGGAAAGAGCTTAAACCAGTTACACAGCCTGAAACAAACATCACACCATTCACAGTGAGGAGAGACCGTGCACATATTCTGTGTGTAGACAAGGCTTCCACTGATTGTCCAATCTGGAGAGACATGAGGAGACCCAAAACATGGAGAAACCGTGGAAATGTGGGGACTGTGGGAAGGGATACAGATTCCCATCTGAGCTGGTGACTCATCGACGCATTCACACTGGGGAGAGGCCATTCACCTGCTCTGTGTGTGGGAAGGGATTCACTCGGTTAACCATCCTCAAGTCACACCAGCGAGTTCACACTGTGGAGAAACCATTCATCTGCTCTCAGTGTGGGAAGGGATTCCAATACTTAACCAACCTACGGATCCATCAGCGCATTCACACTGGTGCGCGCCCATTCACGTGCTCTCAGTGTGGGAAGGGATTCACTCAGTCATCCAGTCTGCAGAGACATCAGAAAGTTCACACTGGGGAGAGGCCATTCGCCTGTTCTGTGTGTGGGAAGGGATTCACAGAATCATCCAACCTGCAGAAACATCAGCGAGTTCACACTGGGGAGAGGCCATTCACCTGCTCCCTCTGTGGGAATGGATTCACACGGTTATCCAGCCTGCAGAAACATCGGCGAGTTCACACTGGGGAGAGACCATTCACCTGCTCTCAGTGTGGGAAGGGATTTACACAGTTATTCAGTCTGCAGCGACATCAGCGAGTCCACACTGAGGAGAGGCCATTCACCTGCTCTTAGTGTGGGAAGGGATTACATAGAAATATAGGCAATAGGAGCAGGAGGAGGCCATTTGGCCCTTTGCGCCTTGTAATTGATAATATAGAAAGACGTGTCATTTGGAACATGGAAGTTTGGTAATACCTGATTTAAGAAACAGAAGATAGGGAAAAATCCCACGAAGAGTTAACAGCAGCTGCCAGGAGAGGATTGTAAAATGCAGATAGCTTTGGTCAAGCAGGCTTAGCAAACAAAATAAGCAGGTCTTTCAAGACACAATCAGTGAATTTTAGTATACAGCTAAAAGCAATGTTTCGAACCTCCTTTTTTTAGTTGGGTAAGCAGATGGAAAAGAGTGGATGAGGTTCAGCTGAATTAGGTGACCAGTGTTTAAATGTGAGGCAAATCTTTTAAACTCACCACCAATTGAATCTTTAGTATAAAGCTAAAAACAATATTTCATACCCTCCTTGAAGTTATGCAGCTGGAAAAGAATGGATGAGGTTCAGTTGAATTATGTGACAATTCTAGGTGTGAAATTTTGCTGACATTAGGTGAATATGGAAAGCTGGAGACAATGTGTCTACAAAAACATAAATTAGACCCAAATCAAAGTCAAAATTATGAGCTGGGGACACAATTTGATAATAAATCTATAGAAATGGCAGAATCAAACATCACACCACGTTGAAATCAAAGCATTTTTGAACATCACAAAGGAAACAATCTAATTAGAGATCTATGAGATGAGGTCATGCTCAAAATGAATACTTAGTCGTGTTAGAAACATTTAGATTATAGGTACCTTTTACAATCCAAGTGAAATAAAAATTACTTTACAATAAAGTAATAAAAACTTTAACTGTTATAAAGATATATAAACGAGGGGCTGGTTTAGCTCACTCAGCTAAATCGCTGGCTTTTAAAGCAGACCAAGCAGGCCAGCAGCACAGTTCGATTCCCGTACCAGCCTACCCGGACAGGCGCCGGAATGTGGCGACTAGGGGCTTTTCACAGTAACTTCATTGAAGCCTACTCGTGACAATAAGCAATTTTCATTTCATTTCAAACGCTGAGAAAGGAGCAGAGAAGAAACAAGAGTCAGCTCTCATAGCTCAGTCATGGGAAAGGGACAGAGCAAAGCAGCCGAGCTAAAACAGCTAATATATCTAATGAAGACCAGAATTTAGAGAGGAGGCAGAGTCAGCTCAGAACCAGCTCTCATAGCTCAGTACATGGGAAAGATGGAGCATAGCAACCAAGCAGAACAGCTAATACATCTGAGGAAGACCAAAAGCTAAAGAAGAGTGATTGTCAAGGTGGGCCTGAAGGTCCCTTCACCCAACCAGGAGAATCAAGAAGCAAAATCTTTTTACTTTTCTGTAAAGGCAGTGATTGCATCTTTTAAAAGAAGAAATATAAGAATAAAATAACTTAAAAGTTTTAACCTGACACAGTGGTTATTACAAAGCCTACTTTACTTAGCAACGCAGGACCCAGGATACCGATGCTACTAAAGTGGTAAGTAGGTAAAATTCTTCGGTGAAGGTATGGGTTATACCGGGGGATAACTTGAAAATATAGTTTGACCTGAATAGCACCCACAGAAGCCTGCATCGGAGTCAGGGAGTGAGAATCCCTGTTCACCATTTAGAATATCGACCCTTTTTGGTATCGGGGGAGTTCTAAGAATAGTGGTGAGTATTTAACTTCAGCCTGCTCTGCCATTCATTATGATCATGGCTTATCATCCAACTCTTTTCACAGTGACTTCATTGCAGTGTTAATGCAAGCCTACTTGTGGCAATAAAGATTATTATTGTTATTATTAATAAGATGTGCAGGGTAGGTGAATTGACCACGCTAAATTGCCCCTTAATTGGAAAAAAGAATTGGGTATTTAAAAATTTTTAAAAATCATTAATCTGTCTTGTGAATATCTGGGCCCAAGCACCGATCCCTGCGGTACCCCACTAGGCACGGCCTGCCAGTTTGAAAAAGACCATTAATTCCTCCTCTTTGTTTCCTGTCTGCCAACCAGTTTTTTAAATCCATCTCAATACACTACCCCTAATCACATGTGCTTTAATTTTACACACTAATCTTTTATTTTACTTTGTCAAAAGCCAGCTGAAAATCCAAATATACCACATCCACTGGCTTCCCCTCGTTAACTCTACCAGTTACACACTGGAAGAATTCCAGTCGATTTAGTCAAGCATAATTTCCCCGTCATAAATCCATGCTGACTCTGTCCGATCCTGCCACTGTTTTCTCAGTGCTTTGCTATAAAATCTTTGATAATGGATTCTAGAATTTTCCCCACTGCCGATGTCAGGTTTACTGGCCTATAATTCCCTGTTTCTCTCTCATTTCAAATAGTGAGGTTACATAAGCCACCCTCCAATCTGCAGGAACTGTTCCAGAGTCTATGGAATCCTGGAAGATGACCACCAATGCATCCACTATTATTACAGATTTACATGGGGATCGGTTAGCTCTCCATCCATCAGCATCTCCTATTCCTTTCTCCCTCATGTATGTATCTAGCTTTACGTTCAATGGATTCATGCTGTTCACCTCAACCACTCGCTGTGGCAACGAGTTCCACATTCTCACCACTCGCTGGGTAAAGAGGTTTCCACTGAAATTCCTATTGGATTATTGAATCCCTTCATAATCTCAAAGACATCCACCAGGTCACCCAACAGTCTTCTCCTTTCCAGAAAAAAGCAGCCCCAGCCTTTCCTGAGTGTTAAATGCTCTCAGTTCTGTACATTATTAATCTTTATTGCACCTTATCTAGTGCCTCTATTTCCTTTTTCTAAATGGAGATCACTAACGTTGACACAGCTCCCAGTGTAATCGAACCATCCAGGGAATTATAGACCTGAGCTTTACGTCAGTGGTAGGCAAACTGTTGGAGAAGATACTGAGGGATAGGATCTATTCACATCTGGAAGAAAATAGACTTATCAGTGATAGGCAGCATGGTTTTGTGCAGGGAAGGTCATGTCTTACAAACCTAATAGAATTCTTTGAGGAAGTGAGAAAGTTAATTGATGAGGGAAGGGCTGTAGATGTCGTATACATGGACTTTAGTAAGGCATTTAATAAGGTTTCCCACGGCAGGTTGATGGAAAAAGTGAAGTTGTATGGGGTTCAGGGTGTACTAGCTAGATGGATAAAGAACTGGCAACAGGAGACAGAGAGTAGTGGTGGAAGGGGGTGTCTCAAAATGGAGAAGGGTGACTAGTGGTGTTCCACAGGGATCCGTGCTTGGACCACTGTTGTTTGTGATCTACATAAATGACCTGGAGGAAGGTATAGGTGGTCTGATTACCAAGTTTGCAGATTATACTAAGATTGAGGGGGTTGCAGATAGCGAGGAGGACTGTCAGAGAATACAACAAAATATAGATAGATTGGAGAGTTGGGCAGAGAATTGGCAGATGGAGTTCAATCCAGGCAAATGCGAGGTGATGCATTTTGGAAGATCAAATTCAAGAGCGGACTATACGGTCAATGGAAGGGTCTTGGGGAAAATTGATGTGCAGAGAGATCTGGGAGTTCAGGTCCATTGTTCCCTGAAGGTGACAACGCAGGTTGATAGAGTGGTCAAGAAGGCATACAGCATGCTTGCCTTCATCGGACGGGGTATTGAGTACAAGAGTTGGCAGGTCATGTTACGGTTGTATAGGAATTTGGTTCGGCCACATTTGGAATACTGCGTGCAGTTCTGGTCGCCACATTACCAGAAGGATGTGGATGCCTTGGAGAGGGTGCAGAGGAGGTTCACCAGGATGTTGCCTGGTATGGAGGGTGCTAGCTATGAAGAAAGGTTGAGTAGATTAGGATTGTTTTCGTTGGAAAGACGGAGGTTGAGGAGGGACCTGATTGAGGTCTACAAAATTATGAGAGGTATGGACAGGGTGGATAGCAACAAGCTTTTCCCAAGAGTGGGGGTGTCAGTTACAAGGGGTCACGATTTCAAAGT
Source organism: Scyliorhinus canicula (assembly GCF_902713615.1). Lineage (NCBI taxonomy): Eukaryota > Metazoa > Chordata > Chondrichthyes > Carcharhiniformes > Scyliorhinidae > Scyliorhinus > Scyliorhinus canicula. The sequence goes on along the minus strand of NW_024055796.1, from coordinate 105,511 downwards.
GAGAGGGGGAAAGTTTAAGGGAGATGTGCATGGAAGGTTTTTTACGCAGAGGGTGGTGGGTGCCTGGAACGCTTTACCAGTGTAGGTGGTAGAGGCGGGCACGATAGCATCATTTAAGAAGCATCTAGACAGGTATATGAATGGGTGGGAACAGAGGGAAGTAGACCTTGGAAAATAGGAGACAAGTTTAGATAAAGGATCTGGATTGGTGCAGGCTGGAGGGCCGAAGGGCCTGTTCCTGTGCTGTAATTTTCTTTGTTCTTTGTTTCCAGTTTGTTTCTATCCTTCTGGATGGAAAGTACGGGGTGTGCTTCCTGCAGGAAACCCATTCCGGGTGACGACGCTCAGTGGACCCTGGAGTGGCAAGGAGGAGTCTTCATGAGTCACCTGGCCCACGTTCGGGCGGGGTGGCTATCTTGTTGGCTCCACATTTTCAGCCAGAGATCTTGGGGGTCAAGGAGCCAGTGCCAGGCCGTCTGCTGCGCCTGAAGGTCCGTGACAGGGCAGTGCTGATCCACTTTCTAAACGTGTACGCTCCGGCAGAAGGACCGCAGCAGTGGACTTTCTTTGGAAAAGTGTCCACTCTTTTTGCCACCATTCCGGTGGGCGAGTGCATTGTCCTCGGAGGCGATTTTAATTGCACCCTCCAGGACAAGGACCGTGGTGGTGTCCAGCGCAGCTCGGCGGCGGTGGTGAAGTTGAGGGACCTGGTTAGGTCCTTTGACTTGGTGGACGTCTGGCAGACTCTCCATCATGAATTGCGGGCGTACACTTATGTGCGGCATCCGTTCAGAGCATCCAGAATCGACCGTCTTTACATTTCCAAGACGTACTTGCCCAGCGTTCCGACGACTTCCATGGAGCAGGTGCCGTGCTCGGATCACCACCCGGTGTGGGCGGGGTTCGCCCCGTCCCGCGCTCAGACACGGTCTGCGCACTGACACTTTAACAACCTGCTGCTGGAGGACGAGCGGTTCCTGGAATCGTTCCACTGTTTCTGGGCCGGCTGGAGAAGGAAGTGGGGTGACTTCCCCTCCTTGAGGCTATGCTGGGATGTGGGCAAGACTCACGTCCGCGCCCTCTGTCAGGGGTACACGAAGGGGTCTATGGCAAGGCGGAATTCCACGATCGCCAAATTGGCTGAGAAACTCCTCGATCTGGAGTCACGTCTTGCTCAGCCCGATGAGGACCCGGCCCTGCGGCTGGTGTACAGAGAGGAGGGACACGCTGTGGGACCTGCAACTTGCCGGGTCCCGGGGCGCGTACGTGAGGTCGCGGATCCGTCTCCTGACAGATATGGACCGCGGCTCCCCCTTCTTCTACTCGCTGGAAAGAGGACTGGGGGCCCGTCGGCAGATTTCTACGCTGCTGGCCGACGACGGGTCCCTCGTCTCGCATCCGGAGGGGGTCAGGATCCTGATTAGGGATTTTTATTCCAACCTATTCTCTCCAGATCCATCCAGCGAGGACGCTTGCAGAGTTCTGTGGGAGGACCTGCCGCAGGTCGGCCCGGAGGGCGCCGGGAAGCTCAATGATCCCATCAACCTCCAAGAGCTGACCAGCGCCCTGGACAGTCTGTCACGGGGAAAAACCCCAGGGCTGGACGGGCTGACCGTGGAGTTCTGGGATGTCCTGGGGAGCGACTACGCGGGGGTCCTGGGGGAATGTATTGCGACCGGGGAGATGCCCCTTTCGTGGCGCAGGGCCGTCATTGCCCTGCTGCCCAAGAAGGGGGATCTCCGCCAAATTAAGAACTGGCGACCGGTCTCCCTCCTCAGCATGGATTCCAAAATCTTTGCCAAGGTGTTGTCTTTACACCTTGGCCCCGTGCTGGACCACATGATCCACCCTGACCAATCCGACACAGTCCTGGACCGCACAATGTTTGATAACACCCACCTGGTGCTGGGACATTATTCATTTCTCCCAGAGGACTGGTGTGTCAGGCGCCTTCCTGTCTCTTGACCAGGAGAAGGCGTTCGACAGGGTGGGGCACGAGTATTTGCTCGGGACTCTGCGAGCTTTCAGGTTCGGATTGCATTTTGCCGCCCGGATCCGATTACTGTACGCTGCTTCGGAGCGTCTGATTAAGGGTAACGGGTCCCTGACGGCGCCCCTTCGCTTTGGGAGAGGAGTGCGTCAGGGCTGCCCCCTGTCCGGCCAACTTTATTCTCTCTGCTTGGCGTCTTTCCTGTGCCTCCTGCAGAGGAGGTTAATGGGGCTGGTTCTGCCCGAGCCGGACATGGAGGTGGTCCTTTCGGCTGACGCTGATGACGTGCTTCACATGTTCACTGACCCCGGTGACCTGCGGAGGATGCAAGAGTGCCAGGCTGTCTACTCCGCCGCGTCTTCCGCACGGATCAACTGGGCTAAATGTTCTGGACTCCTGGTCGGTCCGTGGCAGATGGACCCCCTCCCGGAGGAGCTCAGGCCCTTCAACTGGAGTCGGACCAATATCCTGTACTTGGGAATCCATCTTTGCCCAGCAGAGGAAGCCTGGCCGGCGAACTGGCAGGAGCTGGAGACCAAGGTCACCACTTGCCGGAGATGCTGGACAGGGCTGCTCCGAGTGCTGTCCTGCAGGGGTCGAGTTCCCGTCATAAACGAGCTGATTGCCTCCATGCTGTGGTACCGGCTGGTCACTTTGACTCCTCCCCCTGATTTTGTCACACGCATCCAGAGAACCCTGCTTCGGTTCTTCTGGGACAAACGATTGCACGGGGTCGCTGCGGAGGTCTTGAATCTCCCGATTGCGGAGGGCGGACAGGCGCTGGTGTGCCTTCGCAGCCAGATTGCGACTTTCCGCCTCAGACTCTGCAGTGATACCTGTACGTTGAGCCTCCTCCACGATGCTGTGCCCTGGCGACGTATTTCTTCTGCCAGGTGCACGGCCTGAACTATGACGCGCAGCTCCTGTTCGTTAACCAGGGTCTTTTACCAGGACCTCCTCAAAGTCTGGAACATGGTCGCCACGCGCCGCAGCTCTCCCCTGTCAGGAGTACTGGCCCTCGCGAGGGAGTCGTTGCTCAGGAATCCGCACCTCCACCAATTTCCATTCCAGTGGCTGGTGGAGCGGAGGGCTGTGGATGCCGGGGTGACCAGGATTGGGGACGCGCTGGGCGGCGGAGGGCGGGCTGGCTGACACCCCACGAGCTAGCCGAGCGCGGGGCAGTGTCTGGTACATGGCCAATGCCATCCAAGGCCTCAAAACGGCCGTGCTCGTCCCCGTGGGCATACTGGAGCTAGAGGCGGTGTGGTTGTGCGGTGGCATCCCGTCTGAGCGGACCCCTGCTCGGACAGAATTTCACATTGGTTCCAGGCCCCTACGCACCCGCCGGGCGCCGGCACTGCTGCCTCATGCAAATACCCTCCGTGGCATTTCGCACTGCACGGAGGGGTTGCCTGTACGGCCTGCTGTTGCACACCTTCCACCTCCTTCCTCTTGCCCGCCGTCTGGAGACGCCTTGGCGTGCCTCATTGCCGTCTGGCGGCAGAGGTCCCTGCTGGGGTCCCTCTATAGAGGCGTCATCCCCATAAAACTTGGGGACCTGGGGTGGAGGGTGTTGCACATGGCAGTGCCGTACAACTATCGGATTCACCACTTCGCGGCTCTGCCAGAGACTTGCTCCTTTTGTGGCCTGGTGGAGACCGTGGAGCACGTTTATGTTGTCTGTCCCAGGCTGCACCCCCTCTTTGATTTCTTGACGTTGTTGTTGAGGTTTTATTTGCACTTCAGCCCCACGCTCCTGATCTACAGACATCCGGTGTGGCGAGGGGCAGGGAAGGCGGAAGACGTCCTTATGAACCTGCTCCTGGGCCTGGCCAAACTAGCCATTTATCGGTCCAGGCAGCGGGTGAGCGAGGGGGTCGTCCAGCCCGACTGTCTGCCCCTCTTCCGCGGCCTTGTTCGTGGCCGGCTGTCCCTGGAGAGGGAGCATGCGGTGTCCACGGGCACACTGGAAGATTTCCGTGCTCGGTGGGCACCGCAGGGGTTGGATTGCCTTATCTACCCCGATTTTCACACTCTAATTTGACGGGTGTTAGATAAGTTTCTGTTCCCTTGTTCCTTTTGGGTTGTGCTCCACTCGTTTTAGCAGCACCCCCTTCTTTTGTTTTATCCATTATTTGCTTTATGTTCTTTTGCTTAGTTCTTTTCACACCCAGCATCATGTTAAGGCAGATGCTGGCTTAATCCTGCACATGAACATAAATGTGCAGGTCTCAAAACTCACAAAAAAACCGAACATCAACTAAAGCAGTGAAGCCCCAAAACAGCTTCAGTAAAACCTCCCGGCCGAGCCCAGCATCGGCACTGCGCATGCTTCAGCTCACCATGCCCAGGGAGTGGTTGACGGCAGCTCTTGTCCAATAGGAAGAGAGGAGCTGGACTGGAGGATCGAACGGAGTGGCTTGTCCTCCAACCAATCGGAGTGAGTGGGGGGCGGGGCTGGGCCCCGGTGTCTCCCACGTGATTGGAGCATGCGCAGTGCCGATGACAGTTGACGATTCAGGCAGTAGTATTGAAATACTCCGCTGGTCATATCTCGCCCGCTGAGGTATGAGGGAGGGATGGAGCCGGTGGATGGGTCGGGAGGTTTCATAAACACTCTGTGTGGGCCCCAATCCCCGAATACGAAGCTCGGATACGACAGTTGAACCGGCGAACGCTGCTCGGGCTTTTCCCCGAGACAGGCCCCGATGGCCGGGCGCATGCGTAGGGAGCGAGAGGCCTGGCTTTGCTCCGCCTCCCATTCACTCTGATTGGCTGGAGGACCAGCCGCTGTCGGTCAGTCCTCCAGGCCCGCCCCCTGGGCTGGAGCAAACCTTTCAGAATCATCCCACAGACAGAAGTCTTCCAACACCAGGTTAAAGGTTTGTTTCAAATCAATGACACTGCTCCTTCCTCAGGTGAATAAAGCGGTATGTTCTATAAACATATATATAGACAAAGTCAAAGATGCAAGACAAGGCTTTGAATGTGAGCATTTGCAGGTAATTAAGTCTTTACAGATCCAGAGACGGGTATATCCTAGTTTGTGGACTATTAGAATAAATGTACATTTCTATAAAACCTTGCACTGCCACTGGACCTTCTGAAGTCTTTTAGAGACAATGGAGTACTTTTGAAACATATTCACTGTTGTAATATAAGATGCTGTAAGTATGCATGTTGGATTGGATTTGTTTCTTGTCACGTGTACTGAGGTACAGTGAAAAGTATTTTTCTGCAAGCAGCCAACAGATCATTAAGTACATGGAAGAAAAGGGAATAAAAGAAAATACATAAGAGGACAACACAAGGTATACAATGTAACTACATAAACACCGGCATCGTATGAAGCATACATGGTGTTGTGTTAATGAGGTCAGTCCATAAGAGTGTCATTTAGGAGTCTGGTAACAGGCCCGGGTTACCGGCCGCCATCTTTACAGAGGACAAGGTGCTGCAGGGTGCATGTGCTGCGAGCCTGGACCGGATACCAACTCTCCCGGATTGACTGACTGGAGTCTCCAGGATTTTATTTTATTCGGAGTCACTGGCTGGGCCAACATTTATTGCGCATCCCTGATTTTCCTTGAACTGAGTGGCTTTCTAGACCATCTCGGAGGGCATTTAAAGAGTCAACCACATTGCTGTGGTTTGGAATCGTGTCGGCTAGACCAGGTAAGGATGGAAATTTTGTTTTCCATTCATTCATGGCAGTGTTCTTCAAACTTTTATTCCGGGGATCCATTTTTACCAACCGGCCAACCTTCGGGCCCCAACCCAACCGATATTCGCGCTGCACACCAGCCGGCCTTCGTGACACACGCTGGCCGACCTGCACGACCCACCATTTTCTCTTACCTTGTTTGCTGCTGATAAAAATGGAGGAAATGGTTTTGGGTCCCTTTGGCCCTCGTACACGTTCCTCCAATGGAACCTGTTGGATGAAGGTGAAGCCTTCCTGTGTCGGAAAATATGGAGTCTCCATCTGTCCAAAGTTCTGCATGTTTTTTCTGTAAATTTTTACCAAATAAATCCCCCCTGAACTTGTTTTAAAAAAAATGAAATGAATAAAAACCACTCCAGAACTTGTAAAAGAAAAAGTTGCAATGGTTTAAAAAAAAATAGAGGCAGCACTGCGCATGCATGCCCGTTTATCGGCACGCATGCGTATTCTGCGAGCATGTAAAAACATCGGCCGCATTGCGCATGCACGCACGATGATCAGGCACGCATGTGCAATGCAGCCGATTTTTTTTTTTACATGTTCGCAGAATATGCATGCGCGCCAGTCATCGTGCGTGCAAGCGCAGTGCACCAACTTTTTTTAACGGTTTGCGGCCCCTTGCAGCCGGCATTATTCAAAGCCGGCTGCTGCACAGGAATTTGAGCGATCGGGAGCGTCGCGGTCAACGGCTACATGACCCTTCCGACATACGCCCGCGACCCCCCCCCCCCCCCCCCCCGTGGGTTGCACCCCCGACTTTGAAGAACACTGATTCACGGGATGTTGGTGTCGGTGGCTGGGCCAGCATTTATTACCCTTCCTAATTGCCTTTAAACTGAGTGCATCTCAGACAGCACTTTAAGAGTCAACAAGCTGACTGTGGATCTGGAGTCACGTGTAGGCCAGACCAGGTAAGGATAGAAGATTTCCTTCACTGAAGGACATCAGTGAATCAGATGGGTCTTTACAGCAATTGACAATCGTTTCAGGGTCTTCAGTAGACTTTAATGAATTCAAATGTGACCTTCTGTCTTAAGAAGATTCATGTCTGGAAAATCATTAGGGCAGTAAAGAAGATTTTTATGTAATTTTCTTTGACCATTTCTCTTCAGTGGATATAAAAATTTTGAAAATGGGATAAAGGTCGTTTGGCTGACAGTCAATCACTGTCCTGTAAGGTAATGAGTCCTTTTGCTTCCCAATTGGCCGAGGAAGGCAGTGTGTCACAAGGATGGATGTGTTGACCGATTAAAGGCTGGAGGATGGGGGCAGGTCATATGATCAAATCTCCAGGAATACATTTGATCAAGTTGGTGAGGAGAGAATGTTGTGAATTTCTATCCTAAACTGACAGTGAGGTTTCTGCAAATTTACAGGATAATGGAAGTGGAGGTTGAACAGACGGGAAACGCAAACCAAATGTCACATCGCGATCTGACAGAGTCACTCGATTCATCAGAACCTGAATATCAGCAGCATCTGGGTGTGGAAGGTAAAAGGTTTGTCTGTTCTGTCTGTGAGGGAAGATTTCAGGTCTCAGTGTGACTGGAAAAGCCCCGAGATTCACAAATCCTGGTTAGGCCAAATCTAGAGAACTGTGTTCAGTTCTGGGCAACAAACCTGAGGAAGGATAGAATGGCCTCGGAGGGAGTGCAGCACAGATTTACCTGAGTGATATCTGAACCCCCGGGGTTATATTAGACATGATGGCACAGAGAATGGCATTTGGCCCATTGAATCCATGCTAGCTCTTTGGAGCAATCCCGTCAGTCCCATTCTCCTGCTCTATCCCTGTTTTCTTTTGAAATCAAATGATTCATTGTGTCTATTTTCAAACTCCCTCATAGGCAGCAAGTTTCAGGTAATTGTCGCTCGCTGTGTAAAAATATATCTCATATCACCTCATATCTCCTGTACCTTTTACATACAAACTAGGATCAGGCCACTCGGCCCCTCGAGACTGCTCAGCATTCAAAAATATTGTGGCTCATCTCATTCTAACCTCAACTCCATATTCCTGCCTACCCCTGATAACCTTTCACCCCCTTGCTCATCACGCTCTGCCTTAAAACTATTCAAGGACTCTGCATCCGCTGCCTTTTAAGGACTCGAGTTCCAAAGTCTTATAACCCTCAAGAGAATAAAAAATCCTAATTTCCATCTTAAATGGGCGACTCCTTATTTTGCCACAGTGACCCCCGTGTCCCAGATTCTCCCACAAGAGGAAACATCCTCTCCACATCCACCCTGTCAAAACCCTTCAGGGTCTTATATTGTTCAATCCAGGTTTTACCCAAAACTTTAAATCTGTGTCGCGGCTGCTTGTACGATCAGTGAATGGAAACAGAGTTTCTTTGTCCACCCGATGGAAATCTGGCATAATCTTGTGGACCTGAATCAAATCTCCCCTCAATCTCCTTTGCTGGAACCATTCTGGTAAATCTCCTCTGCACCTTCTCCAAGAACCTTCACATCCTTCCTGAAGAGTGGTGACCAGAGCTTTATAAAGATTCATAGAATAGAATTAGAACGATAGAATTCCAACAGTGCAGAAGGATGCCATACGGTCCATCGGGTCTACACCGATTCTCTGAAAGGGCACCCTGCCTCGGCCCACACCCCTCCCCTGTTCCTGCCACCCCATAGCCCCACCTAACCTGCACATCCCTGGACACTAAGGGGCAATTTATCAAGGCCAATCCACCTAACTTTCTCTTCTTTGGATTGTTGGAGGAAACCTGAGCACCGGGTGGAAACTCACGTAGACACGGGGAGAAAGTGCAAACTCCACACAGTCACCAAGGCCAGAATTGAACCCGGGTCCCTGGCGCTGCGAGGCAGCAGTGCTAATCACTGTGCCACCAGAAGCATAGTTTCAGTATCAATATTACTCTTGATGAAGCTCAGATCGAATTTGCTTTGCCAAATACTCTGTTAATATGTCTTGTAGATATACAAAATCCACCTTCGCCTCTTTCTCTCTCCTCCCAAAGAGGCCAGTGGGTTTTATAACAATCCAGCCGTTTTCATGGTCACTTTTTCCCAGAGCCGGCCCCACAAGTGACCAGATGCATTCAGCTCAATTTCATAACCTGCCTTTGTGTTTTTGTGGGGTCTCTCTCATTCCCTATTTTCTGTTTTTAAATCAGTTTCACAGGGTGTTCGAAGGCGAGGATTCAAAGTCCGGAAACTCAAACCAAACATCACATCAGGATCTGACAGAGTCCTCAATTTATCATATCCTGAATATCAGCGGATTTTGAACATGGAAGGAAAAAGCATTGTTCACAGTGGGGTGAAACCGTACATGATTTGTTTGTGTGGACGAGGATTCGCTCTATCAGACCTCACAAGCCACAAATGCAGTCACACCGAGGAGAAACCGTGGAAATGTGCGGACTGTGGGAAAGGATTCACTTCCCCCTCCAAGCTGGAAACTCATCAACGCAGTCACACTGGGGAGAGACCCTTCACCTGCTCCAAGTGTGGGAAGGGATTCACTCAGTCATCCACTTTGTCCACACACCAGCGAGTTCACACTGGGGAGAGACCATTCACCTGCTCAGAGTGTGGGAAGGGATTTTCTTTTTCAACCCACCTGCTGAGTCACCAGCGAGTTCACACTGATGAGAGACCGTTTCATTGTCCAGACTGCGGGATGTGCTATAAAAGTTCTGGGGAACTGATTCGCCATCAACGTGTTCACACTGACGAGAGACCGTTTAGGTGCTCTTACTGCGGGACTGGGTTCAGACAATCATCTGACCTCACTGTACATCAGCGAAGTCACACTGGGGAGAGGCCATTCAGCTGCTCCAAGTGTGAGAAAAGATTCTTGCGATCATCTGACCTGGAGAAGCACCAACGAATTCACTCTGCGGAGAGAACATTCAGCTGCTCCAAGTGTGGGGAAGGATTCACCCAGTCATCCGACCTGCTAAGTCACCAGCGAATTCACACTGATGAGAGACCGTTTCAATGCCCAAACTGCGGGAAGAGCTATAAGAGTTCTGGGGAACTGATGCATCATCAACATGTTCACACCGATGAGAGACCGTTTAGGTGCTATCATTGTGGGACTGGTTTCAGGCGATCATCTCACCTCACTGTACATCAACGAATTCACACTGGGGAGAGACCATTCACCTGCTCCTGGTGTGGGAAGGGATTCACTCAGTCCTTCAACCTGCAGAAGCACCAGCGAATTCACACTGGGGAGAGGCCATTCACCTGCTCCAGTGTGGGAAGCGATTCACTGAGTCATCTGCCCTGCAGAAGCAGCACCAGCGAGTTCACACTGGGGAGAGACCGTTCACCTGCTCCAATTGTGGGAAGGGATTCGGCACTTCATCCCACCTCCTGAGACACAACAGTGCCACAAATAACTGCAGTAATTGAATTTTGCTGTTACTCACATTCAGGAATGAACCATGTTCATTGGGTCTCTTTCTGCTCATTTACAGGGGCTAATATTCTGGCTAAAAGTCAAAAAATTAAATTTGTGTTAAATGCGCACTGTTGAAACTTTTTAATATCTCTGACACAATTTAGCTCCTTTTGAAGTACTCTCGCTCTCCCCTGTCTCTTCCACCCTCACCCCCAACATGAAGTGTGAGGAGCTTGTGGAGCTTCTTTGTGACTGAGATTGAGTCAATCCGATCAGCTGCCTCTGCTGCTTCCCTCCCTTCCACGTGCCCACCGGACCAAACTGTCTCTAAATTTCATCCTTTCCCGAGCCCTGAACCCACATCTTTCTCTAGTTTCTCTCCCATCTCCTCTCATGCCCTCTCAGAGCTCATCTTGTCCATGAGACCCAGCTCCTGCTCCATCGACCCTATTCCCACTGAGCTACTGATCAGCCAACTACCCTGTGTCCACGGATATTGTCAACATTTCTCTCTCTTCAGGTACTATCCCTCTGTCCTTCAAATCTGCCATCATCACCCCCTCCTCTATAAAACATACTCTTGACCCTGCCATCCTTACAAATTACTGACCCATCTTCAACCTCCCTCTCCTCTCCAAACTCTTTGAACATGTTGTCACCTCCCAAATCCTTGCCCATCTTTCTTAGAACTCCTATGTTTGAATCCCTTCAATCAGGTTTCTGCCCTGTCACAGTAATGAAATACAAGAGACAAACAGAATCTTACCTGGAGAGAAAGACAGACAATTTGGGAACTTAGATCCAACACAGAAGTGTTAATAAGACCAGAAGGCAAGGGTAGCAGCACAGTCATTATCGAGAGACAACAATACCTGCTGGAGTCGGACAGACAACTAAACAACACAAATCACAACACCAAGCTCCTTCGATCAATCTACCCGAGACAGGAAGGAGAATTGGAGACAGACTGGAAGAACTCAAATATTCCAGACACATTAACCAAAAACAACAGCTGGAACCAAGGGAGTTGTACCGGCTCCCTAAAATACCCAAAAACATGGACAGGACCAGGGAAATACCACCAGACAGACCCATTGGATCAGAGTGACTGAGAAATCCTGCAGATTCATAGAATTTACAGTGCAGATGGAGGCCATTCGGCCCATCGAGCCTGCACCAGCCCTCGGAAAGAGCACCCTACTTAAGCTCATGACTCCACCCTAGCCCCATAACCCAGTAACTCCACCTAACCTTTTTTGGACACTGAGGAGCAATTTAGCATAGCCAATCCACCAAACCTACACAGCTTTGAGCGGTGGGAGAAAACTGGAGCACCCGGAGGGAACCCACGCACACATGCGGGGAATGTGCAAACTCCACACGGTTACCCTGGAATTGAACCCAGGTCGCTGGAGCTGTGAGGAAGCAGTGCTAACCACTGTGCCACCATGCTACACCTGTGGCTGGAGAAACAGATTTGGAAACACTTTGTGGATCTGCAAACCCTTCACCATCAGTGTCAGCTCCCTGGTTTGCAGCTGCGGAGCTTCTTCCTCCCTCCCGGGAACAGGCCCAGGTTAACGGGCACCATCCTGCTTCACACACTGGAGGGTGGTTCACATCACAGGATGGGGGATAATAAATAAGAGCTGACACTTTGCACTCAAAGCAACGAGGACTATGATCTCTGACAAGGAAGGAAACCCTGGCAGGTGGGCGGGGAGGATTCACAAACATCCGCTGGAGGCCCCAAACCCCCCCAATAAGACCCATTGATTTTATTGTCAGTCTGCAAACTGGAGCTGGAGAACTGAACCCAGGCAGAGGAGAGGGAGGGAGAAAACTGGGAGTGGAGGAAAGAAATGGTGCAGATGGGTTTTGGATTTCAGCCCAGGGAGGAGGGAGAGTGTGTGGGACGAGGATTGACAGCTTCGGGGAATGGAGAGGAAAAAATGTTCCCGAGAAAGTAGAATTGTCTGTTCAGAATTTATATGCTCCAGTGACAGTGATGATGTTTGTAAATTCCTTTTACAGGATATTAGAAAGGAGGATTTACAGATGTGAGACTGAAACCAAACATCATCTGGCAGTCACTCAATTGATCAGGACCTGAAAATCCTCAGACTTTGAATGTTGAAGGAGAAATGTTTGTCTCTTCTGTCTGTGAGAAACAACTTTAAATACCAGTGTGACTGGAAAGATATCGAGACCCACACAACACACACCCGAGTGAGAGCGTTCAGTGAATTGACTGCGGAAAGAGCTTCAACCAGTTACACAGCCTGAAGAAACTTCACAGCGAGGAGAAACTGTACACGTGTCCTGTATGTGAAGAAGACTTCAACTGATCATCCAACTTGGAGAGACACAAGGACACTGGCACCATGGAGAAACCATGGAAATGTGAGGACTGTGGGAAAGGATTCAGTTATCCTTCCCTGCTGGAAAACCATCGGCGCATTCACACTAGGGAGAGGCTGTTCACCTGCTCTGTGTGTGTGGGGAGGGATTCATTCAGTCATCTGGCCTTTGGTCTCACCAGCGGATTCACACTGAGGAAAAGCTATTCATTCTGCACCTCCTGTGGAAAGAGGTTCAGGCATTCTTCAGCACTCACTGTACATCAACGCACTCACACTGGGGAGAAGCCGTTCGTCTGCTCCGAGTGTGGGAAGGGGATTCACTCAGTCATTTCACCTGCTGTCACACCAGCGTGTTCATAGAGGTGAGAGGCCGTTCACCCTGCTCTGTGTGTGGGAAGGGATTCACTGGATCATCCCACTTACTGTCACACCAGCGTGTTCACATTAGGAGAAACCATTCAGCTGCACTTCCTGTGGAAAGAGTTTCAGACAGGCATGCTCCCTCATTGCACACCAGCGGCTCCATACTGGGGAAAGACCGTTTACCCTTGCTTTGTGTGTGGGAAAGGATTCACAGTTTTACCCACCCTTCTGAGACACCAGCGAATTCACACTGAAGAGAAAACCATTCAGCTGCACCTCCTGTGGAAAGAGTTTCAGGCAGTCATCCAACCTCACTGCTCCACCAACGCACTCACACTGCGGAGAGACCATTCCACATGCTCCGTGTGTGGGAAGGGATTCAATCGGTTCGTCCAACCTCACTGCTCACCAGCGCGTTCACACTGGGGGAGAAACCGTTTACACTGCTCAGTGTGTGGAAGGGATTCGCAAAGTCTTTCAACTTGCTGGCACACCAACGCACTCACACTGAGAGACCATTCAACTGCTGTGTGTGTGGGAAGGGATTCACGTCAGTCACGATGCCTCCAGAAACATCAGCAAGTTCATCAATGACTGCAGGGGTTGGATTCTGCTGTGTTGCTGTTGTTTAGTTTTGATCATCTGACAATATTCTGTTCCTGCTGATAACGCCTGTAACAGCTGGAACTTAATCTGCTGAAAATGCCATTTATGTGGGGGCTACAGTGGTCTATTTCTAAAGTACCATCTGTGATCTTTCTCTTAATTCAAGAACTCTCAGCAGGAGCCTGTTAGAATAAATTTATGATCTTTTGCTTCAATACTAAATCAATCTTTGGTGTAAACTCTACAATCCAGTGTCTGAAAGATGCAACTGCAGAGCTCAAAATATTTTTTCAATGGCTCTTCTTGAGATTTTGGGCAGCACAGTAGCATTGTGGATAGCACAATTGCTTCACAGCTCCAGGTCCCAGGTTCATTTCCGGCTTGGGTTACTGTCTGTGCGGAGTCTGCACATCCTCCCCGTGTGTGCATGGGTTTCCTCCCACAGTCCAAAGATGTGCAGGTTAGGTGGATTGGCCATGATAAATTGCCCTTAGTGTCCAAAATTGCCCTTAGTGTTGGGTTGGGTTACTGGGGATAGGGGAGGTGTTGACCTCGGGTAGGGTGCTCTTTCCAAGAGCCGGTGCAGACTCGATGGGCCGAGTGGCCTCCTTCTGCACTGTAAATTCTATGATAATCTATGATTTTCTCGAGAGATGCCCTTTTATTTTCGGGAGTTAATTTTTGGTTTCCAGGATCTCTTTTTCCACTCTCACTGACTCCTTTATTAAGTGATGTAGTCACGTAATCACATTACTGTCTGTATTTGTGTTGAATATTTTTTGAGTTTACTTCTTTTTGTAGATAAGAAAGCACAAATACCAAAGACTGTATACATATTAAATGTTTTAACTTTGGAATCTATAAATAAGATGTTTTGTTAATGTATTGAAAAAGGAAACTCTTACTCCGTTTCCAAAATGATGCCAAATGTTTATTGGATCGACGGTGGAGCAGGAAAAAACTCACCCAATTCTGTGGATTTACATTCAAAACCCAGCGATAACCTCACTGCACCCACTGAGATCAGCTCAGACCGAGGGTTCTGTATGTTGTCTGTCAGCGTTTAACTGCAAGACAGCAGTGAAGAATGAAACCTGGATCTCAACTTCCAATTTGACAGATGTGATTAGTGAGTAAGTTCACAATCGCCGATTACTCCAATTCCTGGGCTGTGCACCCCACCTCCTGGGATATATAAAAATAATGAAATCTTGCTCAGCAGAACGGGGAAAGCTCTGCGTCTCCTTCTGAAGCTCCCACTGCTGTGAACCCCTGTAGTTCTGTCCCAGGGAGACATGGCTCCTCCACACAGCACTGACTCAGGCAGCAAGTCAGCCAGCTTCCTTCCTCAAAATGGGTCACAAAGCTGTTCCTCCAATCACAGATTCAGTCTCTGCAGAAGCAACAACATTGGGAGATACAGAATCTGTGATTATAGAACTTCATAGAATTTACAGTGCAGAAGGAGGCCATTCGGCCCATCGAGTCTGCACCGGCTCTTGGATAGAGCACCCTACCCTGTAGCCATCTAAAATGGACACCAGTATACAAAATGGAGAACTGCAAAGACTGCAGGGAAAAACGGACAGTAAAGTGCAAACAGCTTGCAGAAGCTTGCAGCATTCAGACATTTGCAAAAACCGGTTTCCCCACAGCTGCAGAGTCCAGGCAGCGATGTTAATGGGGAAAACGATCTGCATACTAATGAGGTGATACTGGGACAGTCCCAGATACAATAGATACATTTAAGTATCTATCGATACTTTTCAATAGCTAAGCAGACAGGATGGCGCCAACGAAACCAGGACAATAAGACCTAAGAACTGCCCCAGCCATCAAGGAACGACCCTAGGATAGGGGGGTTCGAATCATATCGATTGGGAAAGACCCAATCGATCCCCAGCAGGTGAGAGAGCCCGCCCCAAGGGGCATGGACCTCTGGGGGCCTATAAAAAGAAGGTCCCGCACATGGTTCGGCCTGTTTTGTCTCCGGTTCCTGCTGCTGTTGCCTCCTGTCTCCGGCCTCCGACTCCAGCTTCCAAACTCCTGTCTTTCATCACCGGCCGTCGAGCAGCAGCCATCGATCAGTAAGTGCCAACGACGATCGCTACGTGACCCAGGCATTGCTTATACTCTTGCCGACTATTAGCGAACAGAAGTTGCAGACCAGAAAGGAACAAAGGCCTTGTTCCCTGACCTTGCTTGTTCCTACTTGGATAAGTATTAGTCATTTAATAGTAGAAGTAAGTTAGTCTTTTAGCGTGTGCATGAGTATTTATTATAATTGTTATAATAAACTCTAATTGTTTTGGACTTACTAATTGGTGTATGACTTTATTGCTTTGAACTTGACCTTAGCACTTGTAACGGTGTCTCTTCCGGCACCTGGCGACTCCAGAGCATAGAAATAAGAAACAGAGCCAAACGAGTGTTAAGCACACTGCCTCTATTGGAGGAGTGTTAAACACACTAACTTAGAACGACCAACAACCCTATCCCCATAACCCAGTAACCCCACCCAACACTAAGGGCAAGTTTGAACACTAAGGGCAAGTTTGGACACTAGGGGCAATTTATCATGGCCAATCCACCTACCCTGCACATCTTTGGACTTTGGGAGGAAACCGGAGCACCCGGAGGAAACCCACGCACACACGAGGAGGATGTGCAGACTCCGCACAGACAGTGACCCAAGCCGGAATCGAACCTGGGACCCTGGAGCTGTGAAGCAATTGTGCTATCCACAATGCTACCGTGCTGTTCCTCATAGATTCTGTCGATCCCACACAGGGGCAATATTCTTCCAGTGGATTCTCCCATGGTAGAATTTTCATGGGCCTTTTGAGGATGAATTCAGCCTTCACACCTGGTCCTGAAATACTATCACTCTGGGTGTAAGGCTTTCTGGGGTAAAACATAAATCTAGATCTTGTCACCTGACACAAATTCATATTGTCACCTGAGTCCCAGATTTAAATGTGATTGTCCAACACAGAAGACATAGATACATTCTCCACGTTAAATCTGATTCAACACCCCCTAAACACAAGCTACAAGAGATAGTTTGTGTTGTTCACAATGATGACAGTATCAGCTGACCTGGCCTAACGCTTCTGCTGAGCAGGGAGACTCCTTGTTGGAATGGGGACATTTCCTGTCTGCCCAGTTATTCCTTTAAGCCCTTCAATTGTTTGTGAATCATGTCACATGTAGACCTGACTGGGTAAGGATGACAGATTTCCTTCCCGATTAAGAGAACTAGATGTGTTTTTACGGCAATTGATCCCTGCTCACAATATTTTTATTGGAATCAAATTCAGCCGTGGTAGGATTCAAAGTCAGGTACCATTACAATAAAAACAGCTGATTTGTGGCGTTAACTCAGCGGGTCTGGCAGTATCTGTGGAGAGAAAAATAATGAACATTTTGAGTCTGCGATGGTAATTTCAGATTTTATTAGATTTCCAGCATCTGCAGTATCTTGCATTTATTATCCCGAAATCATTCCCCTGGCTGTCCTTAAGAGTCTGCTGCCCTTGTCCTTCCAGGCGGTGGAGGCCTGGGTTTGGAAGCTCCTATCGGTGAGTTCCCTGATTTCAGTATCAAATGTTGAAATGTTTGCTCCACACCCACAGGGTTTCATCTGTTTAAAGCCACAAACAGAAAGGTCCACTTTTCTCCTAAGGTTTGAGAGAAATCAGCTTTCAAAATGATGCAGAGTTTCAGCCAATGAGGGAGATCCGGGCTCAGCCCCGCCCCTCATTCACTCTGATTGGTTGGAGGGCAAGCCGCTCCCTCTCAGTTCCTCCGGCCCCGCCCCCCCCTTGCTATTGGTCTGGAGCTGCCGTCAATCAGCAGGGCATTGTGATGCCGGGCATGCGCAGTGCCGCTGCTGTAGTTGGATACCACTGCGCAGGTGCTGAGGAAGCTGGAGTTTTCCAGTGTTGGTCTCGGTGAAAGAGGCCTTTGTCCCGGAGAAGCGGAGTCAGCGTCAGGCGGTGGGTGGGAGGATTTGGAAACACTTTGTGGGTCCGCAAACCCTTCACCATCATTGTCAGCTCCCTGGTTTGCAGCTGCGGAGCTCTCCCTCCTCCCGGGAACAGGCCCAGGTTAACGGGCACCATCCTGCTTCACACACTGGAGGGTTCACATCAATGACCAGGAGGTACAATTAATGATGAATTGATTTTAATCTCACTTTGCACAGAGGGGCTTGAGAACTCAACCCAGCCAGAGGGGAGGGGAGGGAGGGGGCAAACTAAAGAAAAGAATTGTGAAGGTGGTGTGCAGGGTTTGCCGGGCTGACCAACTCTCATGGTGAAAATTAAGGCACAGCCTGCACTGAAAGGCTGGCGTTCTGCCAGAGCTGGGACCAGGCCGCCTGGGGTAAGTCTCTGCCAGAGCTGGGACCAGGCCGCCTGGGGTAAGTCTCTGCCAGAGCTGGGACCAGGCCGCCTGGGGTAAGTCTCTGCCAGAGCTGTTGGAACACAAAAACAGTAAGGAACATGGTTCTGTGCATTGAGAAAAGCCCAATTTATGTGACAGACAACATCCAAGCAGCAAGCAGCCTGGGACAGTGAACACAAGTATATTCCTACAAAATACGGGACTGTTAGTCACTGTGGGATTTGCATCCAGCCCCAGGAGGCAATAGAGTGCATGGGATTAGGATTTACTGCTTTGCAGGTACAAATGAGGAAAATATGTTTAATGGAAAAAAGAATTGTACATTCAGAACTTCTCTATTTAAAATTTTGTAAACTCCTTTCCAGGGCATGAGAATGGTGGATTTACGAACAGGAAGCTCAAACTGAACATCACAGCATTATCTGACAGAGTCACTGACTCACCACGGCCTGAATATCATCAATAATTGATTTGGAAGGAGAAATGTTTGTGTGTTCTGTCTGTACGACACCAGTTGAAACATCTGTGACTGGAAAAGCATCAAGACACACACTGGAGTGAGAGGTTCCAGTACACGGACTGTACATAGAGCTTTAAACAGCCTGTAAAAAACATTACACGATTCTCAGAGGGAAAAAAGCGTAATTGTGTTGTGTGTGTGTGGACAAAGCTTCAATTGGGCTTCAAAGGGGCTGGTTTAGCTCACTAAGCTCAATCGCTGGCTTTTAAAGCAGGCCAGCAGCACGGTTCGATTCCTGTACCAGCCTCCCCGGACAGGCGCCGGAATGTGGCGACTAGGGGTTTTTCACAGTAACTTCATTGAAGCCTACTCGTGACAATAAGCGATTTTCATTTCAATTGATTGTCGAAACTGGAGAGATACAAGGAAACTGGCACCATGGAGAAATGGTGGCAATGTGAGGAATGCGATAAAGGATTCAATTCTTCATCCCAGCTGGAAATCCATCGACGTGTTCACACTGGGGAAAGGCCTTTCATCTGTTCTGTGTTTGAGTGGAGATTCACTCAGTTATCTGCCCTTCGATCACACCAGCGAGTTCACATTGAGGAAAAACCATTCAGCTGCACAACCTGTGAAGAGAAATTCAAGTCCTTATCCATGCTCACTGAACACCAGCGAATTCACACAGGTCAGAAACCGTTCATTTGCTTTGTGTGTGGAGAGGGATTCACTCAGATATTCACCCTTCAGACACATTACCAAATGCACACAAATGAGGATCCATTCAGGTGCATCACCTGTGGAGAGGGTTTCAGTCAGTCAGCTGACCTCAGTGAGCACCAACGCACTCACACTGGGGAGAAGCTGTTCACCTGCTCCGTGTGTGGGAAGGGATTCCCTTGGTCATCCCAACTGCTGACACATCAGTGGGATCACACCAGGGGAAGACGGTTCACCTTGTGTGGAGCGGGATCATTCAGTCACAACACCTGCTGAGGCACCAGTGAGTTCACAAGTGACTGCAGGGACTGGAATCTGCTGTTTGGCTGCTGCTAATCACATCCAGGATTGATCGTCTGACAATATCTGGTTTGATCCTGCTGATGTTGACAGTTCCTATAACTGGCTGCAGTTCAATATTCTGGAGATGTCACTGATTTTTGGGGCTGCAATGCCCCTTTTTAAAAGCACCAGCTGTGATCTTCCTCAATTCAAAAACTCTCAATCGGAACACCTCTACAGTAAAATTATGAATTTGTACTTCAATCCTAAATTGATCTCTGATGCAAATCAGTGTCAGCAAATGCTCCACTGGTTGTCAACTTCAATTAGAAAGTGCAGATTAATCCTTGCTGACAATTCCTGCTGACTTCTGTCCATTGGGAAATTAAATTGCATCATGTGAAAGTAACCAAGACAGATGTGTAAAAATCAGGGACACACTCTGTAAATAGACATTGGATCAGCTGGTGTCAGTGATTCCAGACTGCCTGTGACAATGGAAATCTCTGTGTGATGAGATCAAGAGGACGCTTCATCCGACCATCACCAAAGTTGCCCGGCTGAAATTGGCAGGTGGTGAAGATCTCACCGACAGAAGTAACCAGATATCCCGCTGGGTTGAACATGACTGTGAGCTGTACCCCTGTCAGACGGACATCTCTCAGTCTCTGTTTGACTCTCCTGCAGCTTCCTGTCACAGTGAGTTAGACAAGGAACCCTCATCATTTGAGACGAATAGGGCCATTGATTGCTGAGCAAGCAGAAAGGTGCCCGGCAAGGATGGAATTCCAACTGAACTACTCAACCACGGAAAGTCCCATCGACTGCCACACCATCATGACCTCCTTCGTCTCTGGTAGGTGACAGGAACCATTCCATATGCGTGATGCAAACATCATCACAATAATTAAAACCAGCAGTGACGGAGGAGATGAAAATGAAAAATGAAAATCGCTTATTGTCACGAGTAGGCTTCAAATGAAGTTACTGTGAAAAGCCCCTAGCCGCCACATTCCGGTGCCTGTTCGGAGAGGCTGTTACGGGAATCGAACCGTGCTGCTGGCCTGCTTGGTCTGCTTTCAAAGCCAGAGATTTAGCCAAGTGCTAAACCAGCCCCTTTTACAACAACTATAAAGACATTTCAGTCCTTAACATCACTGGGAAGATCTTCATAGGGTCATGTTTAAAAGACTCCAACTTCTTACTGACTGAGTGTCAGCCATTGACTCTAATCGGTCATTAAGACCCATTTGTTTTATTTACGTCCTCTTGTTAGCGCGCAGGCATGAGGCCCAATCCCACCATCAGCAGGCTGGCTGTCAGAGCATCACGCTTGGATCGGCGCCCAACGCCAATACCGATTTCCAATTCTCCACGGCATCAGGGACCCCGCTGTGAGTGGTGGAGATTCCAGCTCTATGTGTATAAACATCTCCTTCATTCATCACAAGTGCCTGGCAGTTGCCTTTCCGTTTCAGGCTGATATTGTCTCTGACATTATAGGTAGAAAGAGGTGCTGTCTGTTCAGGGTTTGGTGTTTGGGAAGACACTCACAGACTCTGTTAGCAGCAGTTTGTCAAATGGCCTCTGGTAGCTCCCTCTGATGTTGGAAAGTGCAGTTCATGGATGGTCTGATGGAAGCTCTTCAGATGCACCTTATAAGTGAGACATTTCCAAATCGGAGAAGTGAATATTTTTATTCTGCTGACTCATAGGCAGAGGGTTGGCCGTCTTATTGGTTGCTGTTCACCCAAAAAATCCAGTTTGAACATAAGAAATGCAATACGGCACTTTTTTCACCAAAACATAGACGGTTAGGTTCTGTCCTATCGCATTAAGTGGAGTCGGCCAATGTTACTGAGGTGAAAAGTCTTGTGGATGTATAGTTGAAAACTCAGCTTGGGGTGAAATATTTTGTGTTGGGTGTGAGCCAGGGTTCAGCCTGAGACAGTTCCCAGGGAGCGGGATGGAGTCCGTGTATCGGGAATGTAGATGGTCGTGGAGGTTGAAGAGGGATGGAGTCAGTGGGTAGGGAATGGAGTTTGCAGTGAGGGTTGAAGACAATGGCCTCATTCTACATGTTTAACTGGAGGAAGTTTCTGCTCTTTCAGCCTGAATGTCAGACAAGTCAGGATGGTGTGTCACTTGGAGAGGAATTTGGTGGTGAAGGTGTTCACATATACCATTGAGGTGGTGGAGGGGAGAGTTTGGGAGGTTCTGGTCAATTGTAGATATTTAAAAACTGTCTCACTGGCCACTGCCTCGACCCCACCAATGACCTGGTTCAACACAATTTCATCAGCTGTCTTTGTGTTTTTGTGAGTTCTCACTCCCTTTTTTCTGTTTTAACTCAATTTCACAGGGTACTGGAAGGGGAGGACTTTCTGTCGGGAAACTGAAACCAAACATCACATCAGGATCTGGCAGAGATAATTTACCATAACCTGAATATGATCGGATTTTGAACATGGAAGGAAAAAGCACCGATCACAGTGAGGAGAAACTGTCCACATGTTATGTGTTTGGACGACACTTCAGCCGATCCGACCGGTCGAACAAACAACGTCACACTGAGGAGAAACTGTGGAAATGTGAGGATTGCGGGAAGGGTTTTGACTATCCAGTTAGGCTGGAAATTCATCGGCGAATTCACACTGGGGAGCGACCGTTCATCTGCCCCAAGTGCGGGAAGGGATTCACTACCTCGTCCCACTTGCTGATACACCAGCGGGTTCACACTGGGGAGAGGCCATTCACCTGCTCTCAATGTTGGAAGGGATTCACTCAGTCATCCAACCTGCTGACGCACCAGCGAATGCATGTTGGGGAGAGACCATTCATCTGCTCCGAGTGTGGGAAGGGATTCACCATTTCAGCCCACCTGCTGAGACACCAGCGAGTTCACTCTGACGAGAGACCTTTTATATGCTCAGACTGTGGGAAAGGCTATAAAAGTTCTGGGGAGCTGATGTCCCATCAACGTGTTCACACTGACGAGAAACCGTTCAGATGCTCTCGCTGTGGGAGTGGGTTCAAGCAATCATCTGACCTCACTGTACACCAGCGCACTCACACTGGGGAGAAGCCGTTCTCATGCGCTGTGTGTGGGAAGAGATTCAATCAGATATGTACCCTTCAGAGACATCAGCAAGTTCACACTGGGGAGAAGCCATTCACCTGTTCTGTGTGTGGGAAGAGGTTTGGTCGGTCATCCACTCTGCTGAGACACCAGCGAGTTCACAAGTAACTGCAATGAGTGGACCTTCCTGTAAATCACATCCAGGCCTGAACAGGAGGAGCAGCCAGATTGGGAGAGACTGAATATGATTGGAGGAGCTGTTTCTCACACATTCTGTCTCTCCCACATTCAGGAGAGAGTTAATTTTCAATGGTCACCCCAGTGGTGAATTTTAATTGGCATATTGGGGGGTTTTGATGGGCAGAATTTGCCCACCTCCTCCATTGAAATTACACCTTGTTCCAATTCTCCACATCTCCGATTAGAAAGTGCTGATTAATCCTTGCTGACAATTCTTGCTGACGTCCACATAAATTATCAAGGAATCTGAAACAAAACAGTGAATTATTTCACAGACACAAGATTCAACAATCAACATTGATATTGATGGAGTTTGGAAGTCGCTGAGTTGAATCATTTCTGACACAGCAGCAGCAACATTTGGTAAAGGTGGAACCCACACACAGACTAATTTGAGAGCCACTCAGCAGAGATGACATCTGTCATTGAAGCAAAAAGCAAAGTCGACTTGATGAACAACATAAATCCAACAGCTAGAACACTGCATCATGTGAAAGTAACCAAGACAGTTGTGTAAAACACGGGGAGAATGTGTGAAATAATCACTGGATCAGCCGACATCACAGAATGTGAATTGCCTCTGAAAACTACTGGATTTGATGTGATTGAGAGGACACTTGGTTCTTCCTTCACCAATGTTGCCCAACTGAAATCGGCAGATGCTGAAGTTCTCACTGACAGATCTAAACAGATGTCCCGCTGCGTTGAACACGGCTGTGAGCTGTACCCCTGTGAGACGGACAATTCCCAGTCTCTGTTTGACTCTCCTGCAGCTTCCTGTCATAGTTGAGATGCACGAAATGCCATCACTTGTGCTGGAAAAAGCCATTCGTTGCTGAACAAACAGAAAGGCACCCAGAAAGGATTGAATTCCAGCTGAACTGCTCAAACACGGAGAGTTCCATCGACTGCCACACCTGCATAATCTCCTCCTCTTGGCAGGTAGGATCCATTTCACAGGAAACGTTGACACAAATATCACAATCTACAAAAACAGCAGTGACAGAGGAAATTGCAGCAACTACAGGGACATCTCAGTCTTTAGCATCACTGGGAAGACCTTCACTAAGGTCATGTTTAAAAATTCATCTACTTGCAGACTGGGTTTATCCAGAAGCACAGTGTGGTTCCTGTGCTGACCGATCTACAGTGAACATGATCTTCTCCACACACCAGCTACAAGAGAAGTGAACAATTGGGATTTGATCTATAGTATCAATGCTGAGAAAGTGAAATGTTTTAATAACTGAATGAAAATAAACCTTTCAGTATGAATCACAATTTACTGGTGCAATTGGAAAAGGCACCAAAACGTCTCAATCTCTGAAGATAAACGTTCGGGAAAGTCACCTGAAGAAAGAAAACAAAACATCTTGGCAAGACTGAGAAAAAATATCAAAATAATTGGAAAAACAAAGATCAAAATGGTGTCTTGTTCATCTTTAATCTGGAAATAAAGTTATGTAAAGTTGACACTATTGTGTCCATTTGTGAATGTTTGCTTCACCCTTTTACAGTCAAGCATCGCTGTGAGAATTTAAACTAAAGCTTAAAGGTTTTTTAAAGATTTGGCTTCATCCCATTTGTTATCGTTCAAGACAAAGTGCCTGAAAACGGGAGATGAGAGTTACCCCCAAATCGATCTGTATCTCTGTCTCTGATCTAAAAATACCGGATGATGTGAGTGTTTAATTGGACAGTAAAGTTTCCGCACTGTCCTGAAACAGATAGAATGGGAAGCACCATTTTCTTTTTTCTTAATAAATTTAGAGTACCCAATTATGTTTTTCCAATTAAGGGGCAATTCAGCGTGTCCAATCCACCTACCCTGCACAGCTTCGGGTTGTGGGGGTAAGATCTATGCAGACATGGGGAAAATGTGCAAACTCCACACGGACAGTGGACCGGGGCTGCGATCGAACTCGGGTCCTCGGCGGCATGAGGCAGCAGTGCTAAGCACTGCGCCACAGTGCCGCCCTGGAAGCCCCATTTTTAATCTAAGAAAATAAAATCACACCAGCGATTGGGAATTGGAATAATTCTGTGGGTCTAATTCAACGGAACAGACAAACTGTATTTCTATGTACATTCTAGTGGAAGTTAGGAAAGTGTAGATGAGACAAGTGAGTGATAGTTTTCACTTGGAGATGTTTGTAGCCTGGCTTCTGCACTTAACAGTAATGGAATCTGAGAGTCTGGTCACTACCTGAAAGCATTGGAACATTACAGAGTGGTTCCTTCATCTTTTAAGAGACCTTCATCTTTTAAACATCGTTTGAAAATCCATGAGTGAGCTGTATCAGATGGTACATGGAACATCCTTTTGGGATACAGATGTGTGTGTGCAGATGTGATGTTAAATGTGGAAACACATGGTGACCCTGCACGGGAGAACAGTCCCCGACATGTTCAGCTATTCCACTACAGAACAACATGAAGTGCTTAACATAGAATGAGAGAGCATTTAAAATTATCAAGACATTGACATGTCTTGCACAGAGAATCTGACTGTAAAACAATCAGGACAGAATTAAACTCACTGGAATCTATCAGAGGGAGTGAAATTAAAGTGAAGAGGGATATAGAATCTGGATTTAGAAAATATTCACAAGGTGGATGCAGGTGAACAGGGGGCTGGAGAATCTTTGAAATTTGTGCCTGAACCTTTGTTTGAACTGGATGTGTTTCCGATGCCAATAATCTAGAATTGTGAGAGATGGAGTGGAGGTGGGGAGGATAAATCACAGTCAATAATGATCACATTTTGCTGGAATTTCTTTTACAAGTAGTCTAGGTTGCAGCTCAAGGGTTTGTGTTGCTGTTTCTGATCATTTCAGGAACTTTAGATGTTATCTATGGAATGTAACAAGAAATTAGGAAAAAAAAGCTTGTAGTTTAGAAAGAGCTGGGTGAAACAGAAATCAGATTGTGAGACGTTAATAAGGATAATCCCTCTTCAAGGTGGGAAGATCTGTCAGAAATCACTGACTAATAACCTAATAAAATCATCAGAAATGTATTCCATATTACAAGAATAGCTGTGTGTGTGTCTCTCTGTCTTGCTTAAAAATAAAGATTCCTGGCTTGACAAACAGAGGGAAATCTATTCCAGTATTACTTCATACGGATGGACACGGTAGTTAGGGAACTGAATTTATAGTGCTAACTGAAGACAATGACTTTGGCCTTCCCAATTTTTAATCCAAATTTCTGCTCATCCAGTACTGGATATGGGAAAAGCAGTTTGATCATTTAGTAACAGTGGAGGAATGGGGGTGAGGTAGAAATGGGTGTTGTCAGTGTACATGTGAAAACTAACACGGTACTTTTGGATGATGTCACCTAGTGGCAGCGTGTAGATGGGAAATAGGAGGGGCCGAGAATAGATCCTTTTTAAGGTGGATAATGACGGTGGATTTAAAGGTGAGAGGGACAGTACCAAAAGAGAGAGAGACCCGTTGACATTATCAGCTAACATGGGGAAGTTGGGTGATCAGTAATCCTGAGAATAGGGTCAATACAGCAGAAGGTGGAACTCATGGACAAGAGCACTGAGAGGGCACGACAGAGGATGGCAGAGAAACTGGAGAAAGGTGTGAGTTCAGAGCTCAGAAACAAAAGTCTGACCCTGGTGGGCTCATGGAAGGGAGGGAAGCAGCAGAGGCAGCTGATCGGATTGTCTCTGTAGCTCCATGAGTTCCTCACACTTGTTGGAAGTGAGAATGGGAGACAGGGAAGAACAAGAGCCCTTCAAAAAGGAATTAATGCGAGTTAGAGATATTAAAAAGACGCAACGCAGTGTACTTAACACAAAGTTGATTTATTTAACATTTATCTAGAATAGTAACTTGGCTGTTAACTGGGCTGGGGTTTAACAACATCAGCAGAAACAGACCCCAATGAACATGGTTCAGTCCTAGATGTGATTAACAACAAAATTCAATCGCTGTAGTTACTTGTGAACTCGGTGGTGTCTCAGTAGGTTGGATGACTGAGTGAATCTCTTCCCACAATCGGAGCAGATAAACGGCCTCTCTCCTGTGTGAATTCGCTGGTGTGCGGTGAGCTCAAACGATTGCCTGAATCTAGTCGCACAGTGAGAGCAGCTGAACGGTCTCTCGTCAGTGTGAACGCGCTGATGGTACATTAGATCCTCAGAACTTTTATAACACTTCCTGCAGACTGGGCATTTAAATGGTTTCTCCCCAGTGTGAACTTGCTGGTGTCTCAGCAGATCAGACGACTGAGTGAATCCCTTCCCACACTCGGAGCAGGTGAACGGCCTCTCCCCAGTGTGAATTCGCCGGTGTACTGTCAGTTGTGATGATCGCCTGAACCCAGTTCCACAATGAGAGCATCTGAATGGTCTCTTGTCAGTGTGAATACGTTGATGCAGCATCAGATTCCTGGAACTTTTGAAGCACTTCCCACAGTCTGGACATTTAAATGATGTCTTGTCAGTGTGAATTTGCTGGTGTGTCAGCGGGGTGGATGAATCAGTGAATCCTTTTCCACACTTGGAGCAGATGAACGGCCTCCGGTGTGAATGCGTCGATGAGTTTCCAGTGCAGACGGGTAAATGAATCTCTTCCCACAGTCTCCACATTTCCACGATTTCTCCACAATGTGTACGGTGTTTTTTCCTTCCATCTTCAATTTCCAATCGCATTCACATTACGATCAATTGGGCGTCTGTCTGATCCTGATGTGATGAATGGTTTCAGTTTTCCCACTGAAAATCATTGTGTTCTCATATCCTGTGTAATTGTTTCAAAACAGAAAATAGGGAGTGAGAGAGAACCCACAAAAACACAAAGACAGGTTGTGAAATTGAACTGAATGAATCTGGTCATTTGTGGGGCCAGCGCTCAGAGAAAGTGACCATGAAAACTGCTGGATTGTCATCAAAACCCAACTGGTTCACTGATGTCCTTCAGGGAAGAGAACCTGTCAACTGGTTGGAGCGTAGATTAGACATCAGCCTCTTTTGGAGGAGAGAGAAAGCTGGGAGCAGAATGGGTAACGGTGATGGACTGTATGCATCTAAAGCTCAGCTAGAACTTTGACAGAATCTCCCGGATCTTCAACCTTCACCACTGAGAAGGATCAGGATCGCAGGTGTATTTGAAATGCATCACCTCCAAGTTCCAATCCAAGACACACATTGTCCTGATCTATCTGACAGCCATGATGTGAAGATACCGGTGTTGGACTGGGGTGGGCAGTAAGAAGTCTTACAGGACCAGGTTAAAGTCCAACAAGTTTGTTTCGAATCACTAACTTTCAGAGCAAAGATAGCCAAGTTCCGCACCCATGAGTACGGCCTCAACCGAGACCTTGGATTCATGTCACATTACATTCACCCCCCACCATCTGGCCTGAGTTTGAGAAACTCTACGAACTGTCCTGACTTGAGACAATTCATACCTCTTTAATCTATGATTATCTCTCTCTCCAGTTGCACCGTCTGGACCTGTAAAGACTTAATTACCGGCAAATACTCGCATTCAAAGTATCATCTTGCATCATTGACTTTGTCTATATATGTGGTTGTGGAACCCACCTCTTCATTCACCTGAGGAAGGAGCAGTGCTCTGAAAGCTAGTGATTCCAAACCTGTTAGACTTTAACCTGGTGTTGTAAGACTTCTTACTGTATCTGACATCCTGTACTGGATGAACAGAAATTTCCCCCAATGAAATAATGAGAAGTTTGAAATCATTGTCTTCAGTCCCTGCTACAAGTTCCACACCCTAAGCATTGACTCCATCCCTATCCCTGACAACAGTCTGAGCTGAACCAGACTGTTTACAACCATGGAAAAATATTTAACTAAAATAAAAGTTAAAAACTCTGGAAATCTGAAGTACAAACAGAAAATGCAGGAAAAACTCACCAGGTCAGGCAGCATCTGTGGAGGAAGATGACTCTTCCGAAACCACAGCTCGGTTTCTGACCACATATCACTGCCACGGCCTTTAATGAATTTCTATCTCGTTCACATCACCCGACTTAGTCTTGTCTCATGTTTCTGATGTTCACACACATTCTTTTATTGTCTCTAGATTTGACTATCCAAGAAATACACTTACATTTAGGTTCTGATGAATGGAGTGACTGTCAGATTTTGATCTGATATTTGGTTTGACTTTTCCACCTTCAAATTCTGCTCTTCCAACGTCCTGTAAAGCAAAAGTCATCACTGTCAGTCCAGGAATAAAAATTGAGAAGAAACGTTATGGTTCAAGTTTGCTGTGTGTAAATCCTCCCATTAAGGGCCATATGGGGATAAGTTGGGGGAATGGGCCTAGGTAGGGTGCTCTTTCAGAGGGTTGGTGTATATTCAATGTGCCGAATAGTCTCTTTGCACTGCAGGTGGTCTATGATTCTTTTCTACTCTGTGAACCCCCTGTAAAAGGAGTTTTCAGAATCAATCACTGTCAGTCCAAGATTACAGTAAGAAGTCTTACAACACCAGGTTAAAGTCTAACAGGTTTGTTTCAAACCTGTCCAAGATTAAACACTGAGAAGCGACAAACATTTCTCTTGGTTTGAGTTTTCTGTGTGTAAATCCTCCCTTCCCAACCCCCTGTAAAAGGAGTTTGCAGAATCCATCCCTGTCAGTCCAGGAGAAAAATTCACAACATTCTCTTGACAGGACGGGATCAACGCGCATGCGCCTTGCTGCACATTATTAAAGTTGGTGCAAATGGTTTTGGGCCTTTCGCCAGCTGCCGCCGCCCCGTTTGGGGCGAATGCGGGACCGATCGGTTCTTATTTTGATTTCGAGTCCTGCACTGGGTGTTTATGAAGCCTCAGCACCCACTCGGCCCCCTCCATTACCCGGCCACAATCGGCTTTTTCTGTCTATTCGCGGAATCCAAATGATCTCCTCCCTACAGGTGCAGCACCCACACTGCGCATGCGGCGGCGGCAGCACCCACACTGCGCATGCGGCGGCAGCACCCACACTGCGCATGCGGCTGGTGGAGCCCACACTGCGCATGTACCATTTCCAATCTGCAATTGCGTCTGCGCAGACCTCTTGTCAAAAGGGGGAGGGCACATTCTAATTCGCTCTGAAGGTTGGGTAATTCTTCCGAGCCCGAGAGAGACTATACAAAATTATAAATCAATTAATACTGCAATAAAATGTGCCCGAGTCCTCCAGCATAATTCTGTCTTGTGTGTAATTAACAGCAAAATAAAATCCCACAATTCGATGTGAACTGACTAGGGCCCTTTTTTACTTGTTCATTTGGCATGGGTGTCGCAGGCTGTGCCAGCATTTATTGCCCATCCCTAATTGCCCTTGGGGGACAGTCAAGAGTCAACCACATTGCTGTGCGTCTGGAATCACATGTATAAAGATTATTATTATTACACCAGACCAGGTAAAGGTGGCAGATTTCCTTCCCGAGCAGGTAAGAAGAACAGGTGTTTTGTTTTCCTTCATTGAATATTTAGATCGTATATTTTTGGTAAGACTGCAAAAAAAATTTATGTTCCAAGTTTCAATTTCCCACCAGCCTTCGGGTACTGAAATGCAAGATCCTGCAGATGATGAATATCTGAAGTAGAAGCAGAACGTGTCAAAACTACACAGTAGATCTGGCAGTGTTTGTGGAAAGATACATATGGTTTTCATTTCAGGTCTGTGAACTTTCATCAGAGCTGCACTGTTTCAGTGCACATTTTATGTTTACTCTTTCTCAACCCACAGATGCTGCCAGATGTTACATATATTTGAAGCCTTCCGTGTTTCTTTCTCATTAGAAGTTATTCTTACTAACATATTGCTATTTTCATCCCTCTACAAGTAGAAAAATTGTCCACGTGTCTATCCTGTTAAAAACTTTAATAATCTCAAAAATCTCAATCTGGTCATCCCTCATTATTTTCCAAAGAAAACATGTTCAGCCTGTTCAACTTTATCCATAGGAATTAACCTTCCAGTTCTTGTTTCATTCCAGTACATTTTGATGCAAGGAGCAGATACAGCCTCCGCCCTTTCACCTCTTCCAGGGGCTGGTTTAGCACACTGGGCTAAATCGCTGGCTTTTTAAGCAGACCAAGGAAGGCCAGCAGCACGGTTCAATTCCCGTACCAACGTCCCCGAACAGGCACCGGAATGTGGCAACTAGGGGCTTTTCACAGTAACTTCATTGAAGCCTACTTGTGACAATAAGCGATTTTCATTTCATTTCATTCCTTTCCCACATTCCAGGACCCCAAATCCCATTTCCAGGTGACAGTGATTAACTTGTGCTGTTTGCAGTTTAGTTTTCTGTTTGTGCTGCTCGCAGTGTGATCTCCTCTACACCGAGGAGACTAAATCCACTACACAGTGGAAACTAAATCCAAATTGAGTGCATTCTTCGAGGAACATCACATCCGGAACCGTGATCCAGAGCATTCAGTTGTCTGCTATTTTGATTCTTTGCCCCGCTCTCAGTCTAACCTCTGTCTTTGGCATCCCAAACTATTCATTTGGAGCTCAATGGAAGCTCAGAGAACAGAACCTTATATTTAATCGGGAATTTTACAACCCTCTAGATGCACCATTCATATTAATGATTACAATTCAGAACCAGTACTCCCTTTTTCATATAATAGGCGCTGGCAATTGTTCTGCTTTTACCAAGTATACAAGGGGAGAATGTTCAAACTCCACACGGATAGTGACCCAGGGCCGGGATCGAACCTTGGTCCTTGAGCCCTCGTGAGCTATCAGTGTCAATTAAATCTCCTCTTAGCCTCCTCTGTTTTTAACAAACATCGAATCCAACCTATCCAATGTTTCCTCACAGTTCATTTTGGTGTGAATGAGGTTCAGGGAATGTTCCCTAATTTCTCTTCCCTGATCTTATGATTGAGATCATTCTTGTTGGGAGCCTGTGCGATGTCAGCGACCAGCAGTCCCATAGGAAGTGACCATTTTATTTCTGTAATTCTGAGCAGTAGTGTCCCTCACACTTCCAGTGAAGTGGAGGGCAGTTTTTATCGTCGGCTGCAGTGGATTGAAAAACATTTGACAGAGTTGTGCACCAACACGATGCAGTTTGGATGAAAGTTCACAGTCTTGAAATGTTAATGATGTTTCATGCTTCAAGATAAAACCATTCTGCCTGAAAATTCCAGCAGGTTCTCTTTTTTTTTTGCAGATATCAATCATCTGCAATTATTTGTTTAGTTTAACTGAAGAATGTTGAGAATGTGGAACTCGTGACAAAAAAGTTCTGTTTGAGCAGGAAACCGATTAGTAAAGTAACAGCATTAAAAGATCGTTATCACTGAAAGTGGAAAGGGATTCACATTGTCAGACCATTTACTGATACACCTGGAGAGACCATTCAGATACTTCACTTGTGTGTAGGTAGGTATGACCCAGGAATGGGGATTTCCTCAGTTCTCCCACCTGTCCCCAGTTTCAACATTTCCAAGGATTTCAAATACAATCTGTACATTCTTACTGGCAAGACGCAGTTCAAATGTGTATAGGGAAGGAACCCCTTGTTCACTCCACTGCTGAGTCTCCAGTGAGTTCATTTGTAACTTTCTGGACTTTTCTTTTGTTAATTACACCCGAGATAGAACTAGAACAAAGAATAAACCAGGCCCTTCGGCCCTCCAAGCCTGCACCGACCATGGTACCTGCCTAAACTAAAACCCTTTGCACTTACAAAGTCTGTACCTTCCATTCCCACCCTATTCATATATTTGTCTAGATGCCCCTTAAATACCGCTATCATTCCTGCTCCTACCACCTACCCAGGCAGCGTGTTCCATATAGTACCGGAGTAACTATAACTATAGGTACCACACTCGTATTCCAACTACCCAACTCATCAGACTCATTTCATTCTTCCCAACTTCCTTCTCTTCATGAACCTCTGAAGGTAAAACATGATTTATATGTACCAACCTAACCTTTCCACTATGAAACATCTTAACAAAATATGTGCCAGACCCACATATTTTCATGACGCTTCCTGGTAGCCACTTCAAACACTTGTCATGTTCTTTCAAACTTAACTTTCTGGTTCAACTTCAGACTTATTTCTCTCACTGTTGATACAGAGCTCCAGGGTCCATGGTTCAATTCCCGACTTGGGCACTGTCTGTGCGGAGTTTGTATGGTCTTCCTGTGTCTGCGTAGGTTTCCTCCAGGTGCTCTGGTTTCCTCTCACAAGTCCTGAAAAATGTGCTGTTAGGTAATTTGGACATTCTGAATTCTCCCTCCGTGTACCCGAACAGGCGCCGGAATGTGGCGACTGGGCACCGGAATGTGGCGACAGTTACCTCATTGAAGTGTTAATGTGAGCCTACTTGTGACAATAAAGATTATTATTATTATTGTATTTCCCACCCTATGTGTAAAAAAAATGGTTCAAGGACTGTGGTCTTCGGTTCAAATATCAATTGATCTAATAATTGTATATCTTGGTGTGGTGTTTCAATCGAAATTGAATCAGAAACAACCCAGCAATCGTCACTGTGCAGAATGTGTTCTATCCTCGCCAGAGAAACGGCACGCGCAGTAGCAAATTGTGAATTGAGCATGCGCAGTAGCTGTACTGCAGCTGCGGAGACAGGGATGAGGTCTCCGCAAATTATGAGAAATGGCAAGTTTTGGGAAGGTAATGGAGGCAGAAGAGTGGGTGAGAAGGCTTTGTAATTACTCCGTGGAAGCGTTCAACCCGAGTAAGACCCTCCAGGTCCTGATTTTGCATCAAGTTGGGAAGTAATTTCGGTGCCGCATCTCCCCTGCTAGGCCCCAGTTAATGGCCGCCATCTTTACGTGGTGCAAGGGAAAGGACGGCGCATGCGCATCCTAACCAGGGCAGCAGTGCGCGTGCGCGTGCGCGGCGAGAATATGGAATTCTATCCTGGACTGACAGTGATGGATTGTGGAAACGCCTTTTACAGGGGATCAGAAGGGGGGGGATTAACACACAGGAAACATAAACCAAGAGAAATGTTTTATTCCTGGACTGAGGGAGATTCCTTTTTTTTATGGGACATTAGAAGAGCGGAATTTGAAGGAAATTCAGGGGTTACAGGTTATAGGAGGGGTTACGGGGATAGGGTGGAATTGAGGGCTTAAGTTGGTCAGTGCAGACTCGATGGGCCGAATGGTCTCCTTCTGCACTGTATGTTCTATGAAATATTGAACAACAATGTCATGGAGTGATTTGAAAAGAACAATGAGAACTCAAATAAAAATAGAAAATTCTGGATAAACTCAGCAGATCAGGCAGCATCTGTGAAACGAAAAACACGCTTAACGTTTCGGGTCCATATGACCGTCCCAGTTGATTCAATCAGTTCAGTTTCACAACCTGCCTTTGTGTTTTTGTCGGTTCTCACTCTTTTTAGTTTTATATCAATTTCACAGGGTGTTTGAAGGGGAGGATTTGAAGTTGTGAAACTCAAAGCAAACATCACATCAGGATCTGACAGTCACCCAATTTATCGCAACCTGAATATCGGAATTTGAACATGGAAGGAAAAAGTATTGTTCACTCGGAGTATCGACAAAGTTTCAGCCAAACATCTGGCCTGTCGGAACATAAACTCAGTCACACTGGGGAGAAGCCATGGAAATGTGAGGATTGCGGGAAAGGATTTAATTACCCATCAGAGCTGGAAACTCATCGGCGCAATCATACTGGAGAAAAACCATTTACCTGCTCCCAGTGTGGGAAGGGATTCATTCTGTCATCCACCCTTCTGAAGCACCAGCGAGTTCACACTGGGGAGAGGCCATTTAAATGCCCAGACTGTGGGAACCGCTTTAAAAGTTCTGGGAACCTGATGACCCATCAAAGTGTTCACACTGACGTGAGGCCATTCACGTGCATTCATTGTGGGGCTGGATTCAGACAAGCATCTCACCTCACTGTACACCAGCAAGTTCACACTAGTGGGAAGCCATTTACCTGCTCCCAATGTGGGAAGCGATTCACTCGGTCGTCCCACCTGCTCACACACCAGCGCACTCACACTGGAGAGAGGCCATTCACTTGTTCTGAGTGTGGGAAGGGATTTACTCAGTCATCTGATCTGCAGTCACACCAGCGAGTTCACACTGACGAGAGACCTTTTAAATGTCCAGATTGCGGGAAGTGCTATAAAAGTTCCAGGGAACTGGTGCGCCATCAACGTGTTCACACTGACGAGAGACCGTTCAGGTGCTCTCATTGCGGAACTGGGTTCAGGCAAGCTTGTCATCTCACTGCACACCAGCGAATCCACACTGGAGTGAAGGCATTCACCTGCTTCGAGTGTGGGAAGGGATTCATCAATGCATCCAACCTGCTGACACACCAGCGGGTCCACACTGGGGAGAGGCCGTTCACCTGCTACGATTGTGGAAAGAGCTTCATTAATTCATCCCACCTGCAGACACATAAGCGGGTCCACACAGGGGAGAAGCCATTCACCTGCTCCAAATGTGGGAAGGGATTCATTACTTCACCCCACCTGCTGACACACCAGCGGGTTCACACTGGGGAGAGGCCGTTCACCTGCTCTGCGTGTGGGAAGAGTTTCACTCAGTCATCCACGCTGCTAAGACACCAGCGAGTCCACAATAAACTACAATGATTGGATTTTGCTGATAATGACATCCCAGACTCCACATGTTCATTTGATTGCTCTTCTGCTGATGTTAATAAGCTCCATCCCGTTCTCAGGTCTTGCTATTGTGGAAAAAAAGTCAAATAAACCAGCTTTTTGTGAAATATACAGTATGTCTGGTGTTTCTAGTATCTCAAACAAGTTAGTTCCTTTTGAAGAGCTGTCTTCTCCCCTTTTCTGTGAGGAGCTCATAGAGTTTCTTCTCACAAAGACTGAGACAATCCAATCTTCAAAGATGTAACAAGCATCTTCAGATTTAGATCTTGTAGATGTCGTATATCTGGACTTCTGGAAGGCATTTGATAAGATGCTGCACAGAAAGTTAATTCACAAGGTGAAATCACATGGGGCTAGGGGTTAGGGCCCCACCGTGCCGACTTCAAGATCCGACCCCAGGAGCGCCCAGGGAGGGAACAGACCATGGGACCTAGCCCAATCTGCCCTAGGAATCCCCTGCCCACGACCCAGGACCCCAGAAACAACGGAGACCGCGCGCGAGGATCCGAACACGCTGCAAGGTATTCCCGTGCCCGCAGAATGCCGGGACCCATCCGGATCGCAAACTCACCCCCCCCAGCAACCCCTTTACCTCAACCAGCGCCCGGGACCCTGCCAGACGCGACCCCGGAAATGTAAACAGCGCCCTGGACCTCGCTAGCGCCCTGGACCCCGCCAGATGCAGCCACCTACCTTCCACAAGGGCGGACGTCTCCCATCGGATCCCAGAATCATCCAGCAACAGCCGCCGACCGAGAAAGCGAGGGAAACGCAGCGGTCTGCAGGTTAGACTGAAGAAACGCGGTTTCAAGACCCCTCTCCCCAGCATACTCCTAGCAAACGTCGAAGCGATTGAAAACAAACTGAATGAACTTAACGCCAGACTTACCTCTCAGAGGGAAGTAAGAGATTGCTGTGTGCTCTGTTTCACAGAGACATGGCTCACCCCCGCCTCACCGGACTGTGCCATACAACCTGAAGGCTTCTCTATTCACCGGGCGGTCCGCACGGCATCTTCAGGCAAAGCGAAGGGTGGAGGGGTTTGCCTCCTCATCAACTCCTCCTGGTGCTTGGATGTGGTGACCCTGGCGACCTACTGCCCCACAGACCTGGAATACTTGACCGTAAAGTGCCGCCCATACTATCTTCCACGTGAGTTCACTTCAGCCATTATCACAGCGATCTACATCCCACTCCAGGCAAAAGTGAGGAAGGCGCTGGATGAACTGTACACAGTCAGAAACAACTATGAAACAGAACACCCAGAGGCCTTGTTCATTGTGGCCGGAGACTTCAACAAAGCCAACCTCAAGAGTGTACTGCCAAAATTCCACCAGCACATCTCCTGTCCCATCAGGGGCGACAACACTCTTGACCACTGCTATTCAAAAATCAAGGGCGCCTACCGTTCCATCCCCCGACCGCACTTTGGGAAATCAGACCATAAGACTGTGCTCCTTCTCCCGGCTTACAAGCAGAAACTCAAGCGGGAGAATCCAGCTAAGAAGGTTGTGCAGTGCTGGTCCGAGGAGACAGAAGAGCTCTTACGTGACTGCTTGGAGACAGTGGACTGGTCCATATTTAAGAACTCAGCGACTAACTTAAATGAGTATGTCACCACCGTCACAGACTTCATCAGCAAATGTGTGGACGACTGCGTGCCAAAGAAAGAAGTACGTATGTTCCCCAACCGGAAACCATGGCTCAACCGCAAGATTGACCCCCTACTGAAGGACAGATCTGAGGCGTTCAAGGCAGACGACCCTGTCCTATACAAGAAATCCAGGTACGACCTCCGCAAAGCCATCCGAGATGCCAAGAGAGAATATCAAACTAAGCTAGAGTCACAGACAGACTCTTGGCGGTTGTGGCAAGGACTAAACAACATAACGGGCTACAAAGCAAAGCCGAGCAGTATCTCTGGCAGCAGCGCACCCCTCCCCGATGAGCTTAATGCATTCTATGCTCGGTTTGAGCAGGTAACCAACAATCCGCTATCGAGTGCCCCAGCAACCCATAATTCACCCATACCCACCATCACAGTTTCCGAAGTCAGATCGGCCTTCCTGAAAGTGAACCCACGGACTTGTGGACTTGGCTCTCCACTCTGCAACTGGATCCTTGACTTTCTGACCAACAGACCACAGTCAGTAAGAATGAACACCAACACCTCCTCCACAATAGTCCTCAATACCGGTGCCCCGCAAGGCTGCGTACTTAGCCCCCTACTCTACTCCCTGTACACACACGACTGCATGGCAAAACTTGGTTCCAACTCCATCTACAAGTTTGCTGACGATACGACCATAGTGGGCCGGATCTCGAATAACGACGAGTCCGAATACAGGAGGGAGATAGAGAACCTAGCGGAGTGGTGTAACAACAACAATCTCTCCCTCAATGCCAGCAAAACTAAAGAGCTGGTCATCGACTTCAGGAAGCAAAGTACTGTACACACCCCTGTCAGCATCAACGGAGCCGAGGTAGAGATGGTGAGCAGTTTCAAATTTCTAGGGGTGCACATCGCCAAAAATCTATCCTGGTCCACCCACGTCGACGCTATCACCAAGAAAGCACAACAGCGCCTATACTTCCTCAGGAAACTAAGGAAATTCGGCATGTCCACATTAACCCTTACCAACTTTTACAGGTGCACTATAGAGAGCATCCTATCGGGCTGCATCACAGCCTGGTATGGCAACTGCTCGGCCCAGGACCGCAAGGAACTTCAGAGAGTCGTGAATACTGCCCAGTCCATCACACGAACCTGCCTCCCATCCATGGACTCCATCTACACCTCCCGCTGCCGGGGGAAAGCGGGCAGCATAATCAAGGATCCCTCCCACCCGGCTTACTCACTTTTCCAACTTCTTCTATTGGGCAGGAGATTCAGAAGTCTGAGAACACGCACGAACAGACTCAAAAACAGCTTCTTCCCCACTGTCACCAGACTCCTAAATGACCCTCTAATGGACTGACCTCATTAACACTACACCCATGTATGCTTCATCCGATGCCAATGCTTATGTAGTTTCATTGTATATATTGTGTTGCCCTATTATGTATTCTCATGTATTTTCTTGAATTCTGTTTAATTCCCTTTTCTTCCTATGTACTGAATGATCTGTTGAGCTGCTTGCAGAAAAATACTTTTCGCTGTACCTTGGTACACGTGACAATAAACAAATCCAATCCAATTTATTAGGTTAGATAGAAGACTGGTTGATGGGCAGGAGACAGAGAGTCAGGATAAATGGTTCTTTTTCTGGATGGCAAGATGTAACTAGTGGGCTGCCACAGGGTTCAGTCCTTGGGCCCCAGCTATTTACAATCTATATTAACAACTTGGATACAGGGATAGAAGGTTCTATAACCAAATTCGCAGATGACACAAAAATAGGTGAGACAGTAAGTTTTAATAAGGAAATAAGAACTTTACAAATGGACATAGATAGGTTAGGCGAGTGGGCCAAAATGTGGCAGGATGGAGTTTAACATAGATAAATGTGAGGTCATGCATTTTGGTCGGAAAAATGGAAAGGCAACTTATTATCTAAATGGTTAGAGACTTTGGGGTGCTCCGATGCAAACAGATCTGGGTGTCCTTGAGCATGAGTCACAGAAAATGATCATGAAGGTGCAGCAGATAATAAGGAAATAAAATGGAATGTTGCCATTTATAGCAAAAGGAATTGAGTATAAAGGTAAGGAAGTGTTGCAAAGATACAAGATGTAGAGATGCCGGCGTTGGACTGGGGTGAGCACAGTAAGAAGTCTTACAACACCAGGAAGGAACCTGAGGAAGGAGCTGCACTCTGAAAGCTCTTGTTTGAAACAAACCTGTTGGAATTTAACCTGGTGTTGTAAGACTTCTTACTGTGCAACTATACAAGGCATTGCTAAGACTGCACGTGGAGCACTGTGCACACTTTTGGTCCCCTTATTTGAGGAAAGATGTAGTGGCATTGGAGGCAGTTCAGAGGAGGTTCACTAGATTGGTTCCAGAGATGAGGGGTGTTGTATGAGGAGGGATTGAACAGTTTAGACCTATACTCTCTAGAGTTTAGAATAATGAGGGGAGATCAAATCGAGGTGCACAAGATGCTAAAAATATGGATAAAGTAGACGTGGAGCAGATCGTTTGTCTTATGGGGCATTCTAAAAGGAGAGGTCATAATCTTAGAATAAAAGGTAGCAAATTTCAAACAGATTTGAGGGGAAACTACTTCTCTCAAAGGGTTGTGAATCTGTGGAATTTGCTACCCCAGAGTGTTGTGGACAGTGGATGCGGGGATAGTGAGTAAATTTAAGGAAGAGTTAGACAGATTTTTAATTGGTAATGGGTCAAATGGCCTAATTCTGCTCCTGTATATTATGAATTTATGAAGAGGCATCTGGATGGACACATTGGCAGGATTCTCCCACGCCGTGACTCCCACGGTGTCCACGCCGTTGAAAACGCCATCGCGCTTTACGACGCCGTGAACGGGCCTCTGCCAGGAGTAATTATGGCCCCTTTAGGTGGCCAGCACAGCATTGGAGCGGTTCACGCTGATCCAGCTGCATATCCCGGTGCGAACTGGGCGCCGCGGGATCCGCACATGCGCAGTGGCCTCCTTCAACACACCGGCCCTGACGCAACATGGCACAGGAGTGCAGAGGCCAGCACAGAAGAAAAGAGGCCGGGGGGACAGAGAGGCTGGCCCGCGGGCCCCGATCACTGGCCAGGCTTCATCGGAGGCCCTCCCCTCCCCCCCCCCACCCCGGGGTCAGGGCCCCCCTAAGCCTGCCACCCGACCTTTCCACACTGAGTTCCTGCCGGCTGAGAGCAGGTGTGGACGGCGCCGGCGGGACTCAGCGTTTTCACTACAGCTGCTCGGCCCATCCCAGGCTGAGAATCGTCGGGCCGCCGCGTAGAGCGGCCCGCGCCGGCCAACCACGTTGGCACCAATGGCGCCAAGGGGGCATGGCCCGGTCGTGGGGATTCTCCAGCCCGACCCAGGGCTGGAAGAATCCCGCCCCAGGGCTGGAAGAATCCCGCCCAGGATAAGGGAGCAAACCAGGTAAGGGCAGAAGCTTTTTAAGTTAGGGCATCATGATCGGCACATGTTTGGAGAGTCGAAGGACCTGTCCCTGCTGTACTTTTCTTTGTTCTTTGTTCAGGGTTGTGAGTGTCTCCCCTGGTATTCATGTGACTGAACAGATCTTTAAACACAAGGAGCAGGGCGTCCCGTAAGGTACTGGGATCCGGAGGTCAGGACTTGTTTATTTTTCTTTCCTCCTCTGCTTGGGTCTCAAAGGGCAATGCAGTTTGATGGACAGGTTGCCTGTATTCTGAACAATGGGTAACAAGCTCCGCCCAGTTATTCAAAACATTGCCCCCAAGAAAGATGGCGATCGCGCATGCGTATTGCTGCATGTTGCCCCCAATAAAGATGGTGACCGTCAACACGGGCCGAATATGAGGAGCTGCAGCCCTGTTCGTTGTAAATGGACCCGGTTTGTCCGCTTTTTTGCCTTTCGGTTTACACAACATGTCTAAGAAATGTCCCGCCGAGCTGTCCGATCCTTCTCACCCTCCCTTCTCTTCGCGTGTGTGGATTCGCCAGAGAAGTGCTTCTTAATCGCCATTACTTGCAGTGCGCATGCTTTAGTTGAGTCCCTCATTCACTGTGATTGGTTGGAGGACCAGCTGCTCCCGCCCCCTCCCCCTATTGGTCCGGAGCTGCCGTCAATCACTTCCGGGGCATTGAGAGCCAGAGCATGCGCAGTCCGGCTGTGGGGCTGCACATTAGTGAGCATGCGCAGTGTGACTGATGCCTTGGCCCTTCTTTGTCCCGGAGAAGCGGAGTCAGCGTCAGGCGGTGGGTCGGAGGATTTGGAAACACTTTGTGGATCCGCAAACCCTTCACCATCATTGGCTGCGCTGAGAGTGGAGACATGAGATGGTGAGATGGGTTTGGATTTCAGCCCGGGGAGGAGGGAGAGTGTGTGAACAAAGAAAATTACAGCACATAAACAGGCCCTTCGGCCCTCCCAGCCTGCGCCGATCCAGATCCTTTATCTAAACCTGTCTGGACGGGGAATTACAGCTTTGGGGGAACAGGAGAGGAAAAAATGTTCCAGAGAAACTAGAATTGTCTGTTCAGAATTAGTTTTGCTTTTCCAGGTATGAGAAGAGCAGGATTTACAGAAATTCACATTGAGATCTGACGCAGCCACTTGATTCATCAGGACCTAAATACTGTTGGCATTTACAGTGGAAGGAGAAATGTTTGTCTGCTCGTCTTTGCATGAAAATTTCAAACATCAGTGTGACTGGAAAAGCACCGAGACACACACAACACACACCCAAGTGAGAGTGTTCCAGTGAACTGACTGTGGAAACATCAGTGAGACTGGAAAAGCCCCGAGACACACACAACACACACTTGAGTGACGGTGTTCCAGTGAACTGACTGTAGAAAGAGCTTTAACCAGTTACACAACCTGAAAATACATCACCATTCACAGTGGGGAGAAACTGTACATGTGCTCTGTGTGTAAATGAAGCATCAACTGATTGTACAAACTGGAGAGACACAAGGATACCAGCACTATGGAGAAACCGTGGAAATGTGGGGACTGTGGGAAGGGATTTAATTATCCATCCCGACTGGAAACTCATCAACGCAGTCACATTGGGGCTAACAAAATGGAGAAACCATGGAAATGCGATGATTGTGGTAAAGGATTCAATTATCGATACCTGCTTGAATACCATCGACAGAGTCACACCGGGAAGAAGCCCTTCATCTGTTCCGAGTGTGGGAAGGGATTCACAACCTCATCCCACCTGCTGTTACACCAGCGTATTCACACAGAGGAGAGGCCGTACAGCTGCTTTACCTGTGGAAAGAGGTTCTCGTGTTCATCCAACCTCAATGCACATCAACGAGTTCACATTGGGGGGAAGTCGTTCACCTGCACCTTGTGTGGGAAGGATTTCGCTGGTCCATCCGGTCTTTGGTCACACCAGCAGATTCACAAAGGGGTGAAGCCATTCATCTGTTCTGTGTGTGGGAAGGGCTTCACTCTGTCATCCAACCTGCTGTCACACCAACGAATTCACACTGAGGAGCGGCCATTCAGCTGCACTTCCTGTGGAAAGAGGTTCAGATCTTCATCCAACCTCAGTGCGCACAAGCGGGTTCACACTGGAGAGAGGCCATTCACCTGCTCCATGTGTGGGAATGAATTCACTAATTCATCCAGCCTCCAGTCACACCAGCGAATTCACACAGAGGAGAAGCCATTCATTTGTACGTACTGTGGAATGAGTTTCAGGCAGTTATCAATCCTCATTACACATCAACGCACTCACACTGGAGAGAGACCATTCACTTGCTCCGAGTGTGGGAAGGGATTTACTCAGTCTGGCAGCCTGCATTTACACAAGCGCACTCACACCGCGGAAAGGCCGTTCACCTGCTCTGAGTGTGGGAAGGGATACACTCGGTCATCCCACCTGCTGACGCACCAGCGAGTTCACAACTGTCTGCAGGGTTTGGATTCTGTTGTTAATCACATCCAGGATTGATAATCTGACAATATTTGGTTTGTTTCTGCTGAAATTAACAATCCCTACAACTGGCTGGAGTTTAATATTCTGGATCTGTCACTAATTGTCAGGGCTGCAATGCTCCTTTTAAAAAGCACCATCTGTGATTTCTTTTGCTTTAATTCAGGAACTTTCAAGAATAACGTGTTAATAATAAACTTATGAACTTTTCCTTCAATCCAAAATGGACCTTTGCTGCAAACTCTACAATACACTGTCTCCAGGTAAAAGGTAAAGTCATCCAAATGACCACAGGCTGACTGGTTGTGATTTAACCTGACGATCATGACACCTCCAGCCAAGGGCAAGGTTGAGAAGGCGGACCTTCCTGAATAACCCACACTGCTGACCTGCTCTGCATTATAGACCAGCTGTATAGCCAATTGAGCTAAACTGGCCCCACTGTCTCTAAGATTCCGCTGATTCACATCTCCAATTAGAAAGTGGTG
This sequence comes from Scyliorhinus canicula, assembly GCF_902713615.1. Lineage (NCBI taxonomy): Eukaryota > Metazoa > Chordata > Chondrichthyes > Carcharhiniformes > Scyliorhinidae > Scyliorhinus > Scyliorhinus canicula. The sequence continues at coordinate 62,199 of NW_024055796.1, read as the reverse complement.
ATTAATCCTTGCTGATTCTTACCGAATTACACATTCTTCACAATGACACCTCCACTATCAAATTTAATTCTCAAGGAACTTAAAAGAACTTAAATCACTTATTAGCACTGAAATTAAAATTGTTGAAAAGAGAGAAATGTTGCTGAAGCTTTTCATTTTGTACTCATCAGGACAAGCCGAAAAATGCCAAATTTCAAATGATCATAATTAATACAACAGGAGTCAAGAGTGCTGATTGGTTCGCAAGTGCACTCTCATTGGCTGAAACATGACTAGAGAAATCAACAGGAATCTACAGGTTCCTTGATCTTTCGGGTAATTCAAATAAAGTTGCAAGGCTTAATCATATTCCTTTTGTTTACAGAGAACTGGTGCCTGCATATGAAAGCATGTCGCTTTTAGCAAAATACAATGAGTCATGTTACGAGCTGGACTGATTATCTTAAATTGATTGTTAGTGTAGCTATTAGCGCATCAGATTGTTCAGATCAATGGCAAGTTTAATTTTTATTGCACTTTTTAAAAATAAATTTAGTGTACGCAATTCTTTTTTCAAATTAGGGGACAATTTAACGTGACCAATCCACTACCTTGCACATCTTTTTGTGTTGTAGGGGTGAGAACCACGCAGACACAGGAAGAATGTTCAAACTTCACACGGACAGTGACCCAGGGCCGGGATCGAACCTGTGTCCTCGGCGGCATGAGGCAGCAGTTCTAACCACTGCACCGCCGTGCCGCCCCTTTTATCACGCTTTGAACATTGCAAACCAACATTTGACACTGCGGCTAGCACGAGGGGCGAAGGGATCAAAGGATATGGGGGAAAGTGGGATTAGGCCAAGGAGTTGGATGATTAGCCATGAGCGTAATGAATGGCGGAGCAGGCTCGAAGGGCCAAATGGCCTCCTCCTCCTATTTGCTATGATTATATTAGCCACTGTAGCCACCTGGGGTGGCCACTGCCCAACACAAAATGGAAGATTACAAAGAATGCAGGGAAAATGCAGGGAAAGTGAGCAGCATGGTAGCATTGTGGATAGCACAATCGCTTCACAGCTCCAAGGTCCCAGGTTCGATTCCAGCTTGGGTCACAGTCTGTGTGGAGTCTGCACATCCTCCCCGTGTGTGCGTGGGTTTCCTCCGGGTGCTCCGGTTTCCTCCCACAGTCCAAAGATGTGCAGGTTAGGTGGATTGGTCCAAAATTGCCCTTAGTGTTGGGTGGAGTTACTGGGTTATGGGGATGGGGTTGGGGTGTTAACCTTGGGTAGGGTGGTCTTTCCAGGAGCCGGTGCAGACTTGATGGGCCGAGTGGCCTCCTTCTTCACTGTAAATTCTATGATCAATGTTGCAAAAGCAAGCAGCTTGCAAAAGCACTTGTGTATTCTGACTGCTGCAGAAACCAGGCAGCACTGTGAAAGAAAACAAGTTAGCATACTAATAAGGTGATACCGGGTGATTCCCAGGTACAATGGAAACAAGTTAACTCAAATCGCTACAGTGAATAGAAGGCCAGACTTCTCAGCGCCAAGAAAAGTCCAAAACAATAAGCCCCAAGAACTGCCCAGTGATCGCGGGACTGCCCCGTTATTGGGGAAATTCAAATCAATCGATTGGGAAGAGACCCAATCGATTGCGGGTGTATAGAGGGTCCGCCCAGGTGGGCGCGAGACCCTGGGAGAGGTATAAGACAGAGACCCCGACCCCAGCTCGCTCTCTCAGCCAGCCTCATCTTGACCAGCTCCTCTTAGCCAGCGCTCTCCTTGATCACCGTTGCAGCAGAAGACCTTGAGAAGAGGAGGCTTGGTCAGCAGCCACCACCAAGTAAGTGTCACACAACGCACGCTACGAGAGTAGACACTCCTGACCCTTTTAGTCCACACCGATTGGAAGCCTGCGATCCAGGACAAAGCTAGAGGCCGTTGTTCCCTGACCGGCAGTTCCCTTATTCCAGTATTGACCTGTTAGTGGTAGGATTAACCTAGTCTTGTCATTTTATATGCATAATTAGTAGATAACTATTATAGTAAACGTGTCTTGTTTGAACTTACTAACTGGTGTATGAAGTTATTGGTCTGAACTTGAACTTGAAACTTGTGGCGGTATCTTAACGATACCTGGCGACTCCAGAGCTAAGGAACGAAACAGAGCCAAATTGAGTGTTAAGCACACTCACCCAGAATGAGCAACACCACATAAGGTGATATTAGAACAGATGTTCAAAAACTTGGTTAAAGAGATTGGATTTAAGGAGTATCGTACAGGATAAAAGTGAGGCTCAGAGTTGGAGAGGTTTAGGGGAAATTCCAGAGATTGGGTTCTGAGGATTGGAAAGAACAGTCCCAGTGGTGAAGCGATAAAAATCTGGAATACTTAAATGACCGGGATTAGAGGAGTGCAGAGATCTGGGAGGGTTGTGGGATCACAGGCATTGTCAGAGATATGGAGGTCACAGCCAGAGATGGATTTTAAAAAAGGGGTGAGAATTTTAAAATTTTGCTGCTTAAACAATAATCTTTATGGGGGTGAAGGGTTTGGGAATTTCTGGTTGAGTTGTAGATACACAAGATTCCTGTCCTTTACCCCGCTCACTCTCCTCCCTCTCTCGCTGTCCTCTCATAGAAGCCAGAGACTTGTGTCGGCCCAGACTGGGTGGCAGGTGCAAATCCCTGAAGGATATTAGTGAACCAGTTGTGATTTTACAACAATCCAGCAGCTTCCATGGTTGCTATTTCCGACTGACAACCCCACAAATGACCAGATTGATTCAGCTCAATTTGAAACCTGCCTTTGTGGTTTTGTGGGTTCTCTTCACTCCCTTTTCCCTGTTTTAAATCAGCTTCAGGGAACTGAAACCAAATCATTGGGATCTGATAGAGTTGCCCAATTTGTCACGATCTGAACATCAACATTGGAATGTGAACACGGAAGGAAACAGCACCGTTGACACTGCAGAGAAACCACACACTCGTTCTGTGTGGACAAGATTTCAACTATTCATCTAACCTGGAGAGACACAAGGACACGTGGGGAAACCTTGGAAGTGTGAGTACTATGAGAAGGGATTCAGTTATCCTGTTGAACTGAATCAGCACATTCACACTGGAGAGAAGCCATTTACCTGCTCAGAGTGTGGGAAGGGATTTACTCGTTCATCCCACCTGTTTAGGCACTAGTGTGTTCACACTGCGGAGAAGCCATTCACCTGCACCATATGTGGGAAGGGATTCACTCGGTTATGCCACCTGTAGAAGTCAACTGTTACCTGACACACCTAATAGGTAGAGGATAGTTATTTAGGATAAATATTAAGCCCCAGTTTTACCCATTTTAAATTAAGGATTTTAACACTCTCAAAACATAACTGTTTCATAGAACCAGCATAATTCACTTTACTAGATTAAAACAGACACTTTAACTGATTTAATGAATACATTTTTCAAGTCGGTGTCCAAGGACAGAGCAGGACCCGTAGCAACAGCCATAGACATGAAGGCTTTATTGTTATAATAGCTAAGCCAGCAGACAACCAGTTTTTGTGTTCTTGATAAAGCACAATAGAACATAGAACAGTACAGCACAGAACAGGCCCTTCAGCCCTCAATGTTGTGCCGAGCCATGATCACCCTACTCAAACCCACGTATCCACCCTATACCCGTAACCCAACAACCCCCCCCCCCTTAACCTTACTTTTTTATTAGGACACTACGGGCAATTTAGCATGGCCAATCCACCTAACCCGCACATCTTTGGACAATATTGCATTCATTAACATTGGGAATTTCTGGTTGAGTTGTAGATACACAAGATTCCTGTCCTTATGCAGATACGAAACAATTAGAACTAATGTTGCATATTAAAGATGGACGGCTTGCCGTCAAATCAGATGTGTTTGAGTCTAACCCAAACCAATTAGGATTATATTGGGGTGTGATTAGATGGCTTCAGACAGATATGAAACAGTATAACTGAAAAGTTTTGTTTGGCCATTTGTGAGTGGTGTTGGTTTGAAGCTGAAGATTAGCTGGATTTCTTTCTCTCTTTTTGAATCATCTATACTTTGATCTGAACTATTCACTGCCTCCTGTATTCATATTTCATTTTCAGGCTTTGACTTTTAAAGTTATTGTCAAGCTGTTTGCCTCAGCAAGAAGATAATTTCTGTGATTCTTTGAAAGCTTCAAATTGTCTACGAGTTGCCTTTCATAATTACTTTCAAATTGTAATCAATAGAAGACAAATAAACAATTCCTATTTGCACCTGAGAAGTTTTAACTGAAATTTCTGCTGAGTTCCAGTAATCTCAAAGTGCTGCTGACAACCGAATGGTTAAATCCATCAACTTGGTGTCGTTCGGCAAACAGGGGAGGCACCAGCCAGGAAGAAAACGGCTAGAATGGGGTAAGAAATATATTTTTGACCCATTCTTATAGCCGCATCAAGCAGTGCTTCGACCCCTTAGAAAGGCCCTTTTTATAGATTGTTAATTCAATCAGGTGCCGGTCATTGAATCTAAAATAAAATGGGACTGAAAAAATAGTCACGGTAGTGTACACAGATATGCAAAAGGAGTTGACGACCAAAATATTGGGTGTAAGGCTGAGTTTATGGTGGACATGGCTCCTAAAATAGATTCAGAAACTTCAAATGGAAGAGAACTACTTCCCACAACGTGCAAGGGAGGTCGTGCTGTATCGGATGTCTCTATTGATGATCTTGGATCTTTGATTTGTAGACAATTTGGACTGTCTGCAGTTGCCACAAAAATTGAATCAAAATATGATATCCCCAAAGGACAGTGGTCCCTTGATAATATCAAGAAGGCATGGGGTAAGACCACACGGTTAAACGGTGGAAGATGTATGAAATGGTCTTCTGCAGTAATGGCACAGCTCCAAAAACATCAAGAGACAAATGCAAAAACAAAATTCGATTGTGAGCTTCAGTCCACTAAAGATCAACTAATTGCAGCTGTTGAGGAATTACGAGATGCAAAATCCAAACTTGAGCATTATGATGAAATTAAAACATTGTTGGAAAATTAAACCTTTAAGGTTCAATTGTTATCTTTTCAAATCGCAGAATTGCAACATCAAGTTGTTGAATCAGAGTCAAACTACCAACAGTTACAAACAGAAACTGAGCAAATCAAAAGTCAAAATTGCCAGTTACTTGAGGAAAAATGTATTTTGGAAATTGACATGGACACCATGAAATGTCGTAACAAATTACTGACAGACAAATTAACAGCACAAAAGACTTCAAATCTGTTTTTTAAAAATGAGCTGAACTCTCCAAAGTAAACAGCGCCACCAACCGGACAAATGATGTTAACTAAGAGCTAAGGTGTACCAGTGATAAATAAATCAAATCTTACATTATTGTAAGCTGCTACTGACATGAAAACAATGAATACACTGATCGAGGTTCCACAAGGGGGGTCTGGCCAAATGAACTATCTCTCAAGGACACTTTTACCCCAGAACAAACTGTTATCTTACTCTGAGACCGACCACAAAATGCTGCTGGCCATGATCCAATTAAGCACCAAACAGCCACCAGAACTGTTTGCAGCTTTAAACTTGATCCTACCCAAACCTCAGTCCAAAACCTCAATTGCTAACAAAGGCATGTCAATCGTTGCCTCTCCTCCGTTAACGATAAATCCAAGCCTTGCATTCACTTGAAAAAAAAATTCCAGAAGATTTCTTTCTCGTGTTGAAGATGGCCATTTTGCGAGTTTCAGATTTCACGGTTGCAGACTGGTCTACGATGAAGGCCAGCCTCCTGGCTACAGGGATACGGGACAAGTCACGTATCGCTAAAAAGTTGCCAAGAACTGTCAACTTGAGAAAACTGTTATTAATCTGAATGTTGCTTTATTAATTTTAAGAAATTAACATATCTTGTTAGCTGTGTTTCCTTTAACAGAATCGACTAGTTCATCTACAGAAAACCAAGATACAGCGCAAAACTGGTTCAGTTATATATTCAATAAGTTATTGTGTTTGATATTTTAAAATAAATGTTTAGAATTAGCTTGGAAATTAAAACTTCAGAAAAGTAACTCTGATTAAAGCAAATCCATAGAGAGAACATATTGTTCTAAGAGACTTGATAACGGGAATTTGGCAGCAATCCAACTTTTACTCCCAGTCCATTTGAGTGACAAATATAATAAAAAGTTCAGAGATGAGAATGGCATCATTCCAATTTATCCACCCTATACGCCCCTTTTTGTCTCTGCAAGAAAATTAAACCTTTCAACAGCTTTTATGTATAATCCAAAAGATGTCAAAGACTTGACAATTCACATCCAATACAAAGTTTCATTATCATTTATTAGTGAATTATTATTAATAATTTATTAATAAATTACATAATCAATTTTGATCATCATTTTACCATTTATTACTAGATCATATGTTCAACTTCTTATTGTATAATCATTTTATTTGTATCCATGAAATTATTATTAATTGTTTATTGCTGAATTTTGTAATCATGATATCAATTTTAAATCAGTATATCAATGTTAAGATCTGTAAAATGTTAACCGTAATACTCATTTTCAGTTATTTGACTGGCTTTGTAAATGTACCAGATTCACATCCAAAAATCTATTCTCCTGTGTAGCTGTGTTCATCATTGACATAACATACCAATGGGCTAAGTGTATCAAAGAACTATTTGCTAAACACAGGGGACCAACTGTCAGAATGATTCACACTAACTCTACTGCACCCCCAATTGATGAATTTGAGATGAAATACTATTGTTGAAATGTTACTGATCAATCAATTATTTGACTGTATTATTAACATATTCTATAATTTATTAATACTGAATCAGTAGAATCAAATTTGATTAATTTATTGTTATTTTGTAATAATGATTCTTTAAGAATTTTAATGATTATTGTTGAAATGCTTGTTGCAATGCTAAGTGTCCATTCTATTGTTTAAAACTGCAATGACAATATGAATGAGTTATTCTTTGCGCTTTTACCTATCCTGTCACATTAATAATGTCTTTTATCATATTCTGATATATCTCACTTGATCTTTCCATTTATCAAAGGGCCGAACTGTAGAAGCCAGGTATTTCAAATATACCTAATATAGGTAAAAGATAGCTGTTTAAGCGTAAATATTAAGCCCCAGTTTTAAAATTAAGCATTAAAAAACACATATTCTGCAAATTCATTGACATAGTTTTAAAGTAACACAGAAGTCTGATAAGACAAACACTTTTCATTACATTTCTCCAAGGACAAGGGCTGGATCCATGGCACTGAGGTGGCAGGAGTGAAGGTTCTCCTGTTCTCACGCCGTTCGAGATTAGGGTGAATCACATTCCATAACTTATACAAGGTGAAACATTTTAGACTATGTTGCCTTGTTTTTAATAAATGGACATTTAATAAATGGACAGTTTGAACATCGAATCAAATATATTTGATTCCAACATTCTCAAAACAACAATTTTTATAAAAGCAACTCCGAGACTTGCATTCGCTCCCAGTCAATTCTCACCCTTGTTTTCAAATCCCTCCATGGCCTCATATCTCCCTGTGTCTGTCATCTCCTCCAGCTCCACAACCCTCTGAGATATCTGCACAGCTCTGATCCTGGACTCTTGCACACCCCCGATTCTAATTACTCCGCCATGGTTTTAAGTTCCCTCGGCCCCAAGCACTGAATTCCCTCCCTAAACCTCCCCGTCTCCACCTAACGTACCTCCTTTCATACTCTGTAAAACTCACCTCTTTGACCAGGTTTTTGGTCACCTGTCCTAATATCTCCTTTTGTGTCTGGGTGTCTCACTTTTTATAGAATTATAGAACAGTACAGCACAGAACAGGCCCTTCGGCCCTCGATGTTGTGCCGAGCAATGATCACCCTACTTAAACCCACGTAACCCGTATACCCGTAACCCAACACTTTGTTTTATAATGTTCCTGTGAAGTTGACTGGGATGATTTATGATGTTAAAGGTGTTAAATAAAAGAAGTTGTTGTTGTTGACTGTAACCCTGACCTCCTGTTTTACAATATCCCATTGGTTTCAGAACAAACTTTATCTCTGATGTTTTGCCCCCTGCAGGTTTGCAGCCTCTATAAAGACGGCGGCCGTTAACTCAGGCCTGTAACCGGGAGCAGGCTGCAGCTGTCCCCCCGCTCGATGCAAAGCCGGGTGCGGAAACTTCTTATTGGGGTTTGGCACCTCCACAGGGTTTCAGTGAACCCACCCGGCCGAGTCCAGCATTGGCACTGCGCATGCTCCAGCTCATGATGCACAAGGAGTGATTGACGGCAGGTCTGGACCAATAGGAAGAAAGGGGTGTGCGTGGCGGTCCTCCAAGCAATCGGAGTGAATAAGGGGCGGGGCTGAGCCCGGACTCCCACGTGAGCTCTAGCATGCGCAGTACCGTTGAGAACTCAGGATTCCAGCAGTTGGGCGGAAACCCTCAGTCGGTCACATCGCGCTCGGGTGAGTCATGAGGGAGGAATGGAGGCGGCGGATGGGTCAGGAAACTTCATAAAAACACCGTGTTGGCCCCAAACACGAAGCTCGGATGCAGCAGTTGAACCGGCGAAAGCTGCTCGGGCTTTTCCCCGAGACAGGGCCGGGTGGATGCGGAAGGAGCGAGAGCCCCGGCTTTGCTCCGCCTCCCATTCACTCTGATTGGCTGGAGGACCAGTCGCTCTTGTTCGGTCTTCCAGCCCCGCCCACTCTTCCTATTGGTCTGAATCCGCCGTCAATCAGTCCCCGGGCATTGGGAGCTGGAGCAAACCCTTCACCATCATTGTCAGCTCCCTGGTTTGCAGCTGCGGAGCTTCTCCCTCCCTCCCGGGAACAGGCCCAGGTTAACGGGCACCATCCTGCTTCACACACTGGAGGGTGGTTCACATCACAGGATGGGGGAGGGGGGGGGATACTAAATAAGAGCTTATACTTTGCACTCAAATCAGTGAGGACTCTGATCTGTGGGAAGGAAGGAAACCCTGGGTGGTGGGCCGGGAGGATTCACAAAACACACGCTGGAGGCCCCAAACTCCCAATAAGACCCATTGATTTTATTGTCAGTCAGCGGACAGGAGCTGGAGAACTGAACCCAGGCAGAGGAGAGGGAGGAAAAAAGGAAATGGTGCAGATGGTAAGATGGGTTTGGATTTCAGCCCAGGGAAGAGGGAGAGTGTGTGGGATGGGGATTTACAGCTTTGGGGGAACAAGAAAGGAAAAAATGTTCCAGAAAAACTACGAATGCCTGATCAGAATTTATATCCTGGACTGACAGTGATGGCTTTTGTAAACTCCTTTTACAGGATATTGGAAGTGGAGAATTTGCACACAACAAACTGAACCCAACGGAAAGGTTTGTCTCTTTGCGAATTCTATCCTGCATTGACAGTGATGACGTTTGTAACATGAGATATTAAAGCTCCCAGGAAAGATTAAATGGAGGGGGGCAATGTGAGAGATTACCATGGTTTAGCACACTGGGCTAAATGGCTGGCTTTGAAAGCAGACCAAGGCAGGCCAGCAGCACGGTTCAATTCCCGTACCAGCCTCCCCTACCAGGTGCCGAAATGTGGCGACTAGGGGCTTGTCGCAGTAACTTCATTTGAAGCCGACTTGTGACAATAAGAGATTTTCGTTTCATTTCATTTCAACAAACAAGTCATAAATACAAGATAGTTACGAATAAGTCCAAGTGGACAATATGGACAAAATTATTTATCACAGTTCAGAATGTGCAACTCATTACCATGGAAAGGAGTTGAGGAAAATGCTGAGATGTTTTCAAAAGGAAACAGGACAAGCACATGAGAGAAAATGGAATTGAAAATCAGGAGAAAGGCTGAGATTTGATAGGTGTGACAGTCGGAGATGTGTGCCGAGTATTGACAGCAGCAGAATCTGTGACAGAATGGCCTGTTTGTGTCTTATATATTCACAATATTTCAATGTAATCTCCTTTTACAGAATATTTGCAGATGCAAACATCATGTCGAGATCTGACAGTCACTTGATTCATCAGGACCGGCCTGTCAATGTGGAAGGAGAAATGTTTGTCTGCTTTGTCTTTTGGAAAAAAATTTGAAAATCACTGTGATTGGAAAAGCACCGAGACACAGACATCTAAGTAATTTTCCACCGTTAGCTGGAACTGAGCTTTAACCAATCACAAAGCATGAAATTAAATTGCAGCATTTACATCAGGGAGACACCGTACTCAGGCTTCAACTGATGATCCAAGTTGGAGAGACATAAGGACATTCGGACCAAAGGAATAAAGAAGCAGCAATATGACATTCCGCCCCGTGAGCCTGTTCTACCATTTAATAACATCACGGCTGATCTGATAGTGACCTCAAATCTGGATCCCACCTGCACCTGATAACTTGTCAATAACCATGGAGAAACCGTGGAAATGCAGGGACTGTGGGATGGGATTCAATTACCCATCTGAATTGGAAACTCATCGACGTATTCACACTGGGGAAAGGCCGTTCACCTGCTCCATATGTGGGAAGGGATTCACTCGGTCATCATACCTCCTGACACACCAACTTGTTCATACTGATCACAGACCGTTTAAATGTGCTGACTGTGAGAAGAGCTTTAAAAGCAGAAAGGATTTACTGTTACATCAACGCACTCGCACTGGGGAGAGGCCATTCACCTGCTCCGAGTGTGGGAAGGGATTCACTCTGTCATTCCAACTCCTGGCACACCAACTTGTTCATACTGATCAGAGACCTTTTAAATGTGCTGACTGTGAGAAGAGCTTTAAAAGCAGAAAGGATTTACTGTTACATCAACGCACTCACACTGGGGAGAGGCCATTCACCTGCTCCATGTGTGGTAAAGGATTCACTCAGTCATCCTCCCTCCTCAGCCACCAACTTGTTCATACTGATCAGAGACCTTTTAAATGTGCTGACTGTGAGAAGAGTTTTAAAAGTAAACAGGATTTACTGAGACATCAACGCACTCACACTGGGGAGAGGCCATTCACCTGCTCCGTGTGTGGGACGGGATTCACTCAGTCATCAGACCTCCTGAGACACCAACTTGTTCATTCTGATCAGAGACGTTTTAAATGTGCTGACTGTGAGAAGAGCTTTAAAAGTAAAATGAGTTTACTGAGACACCAGCGCACTCACACTGGGGAGAGGCCATTCACCTGCTCCGTGTGTGGGAAGGGATTCACTCAGTCATACCACCTCCTGGAGCACCAACTTGTTCATACTGATCAGAGACCGTTTAAATGTGCTGATTGTGAGAAGAGCTTTAAACGCAGAAAGGAGTTACTGTCACATCAACGCACTCACACTGGGGAGAGGCCATTCACCTGCTCCGTGTATGAGAAGAGATTCACATGTTCATCCCAGCTTCTGCAAAACCAGCGAGTTCACACTGGGCACAGGCCGTACTCTTGCCCCGTGTGTGACAAGAAATTTACTCAGTCATCTCACCTGATGACACACCGACTTGGTCACATTGATCAGAAACCTTTTAAATGTTCTGACTGAGAAAAGAGATTTAAAGGTAAACCGAATCTGCAGAAACACGAGCGAGTTCACACTGAAACAGAATCATAGAATTTACAGTGCAGAAGGAGGGCATTCGGCCCATCGAGTGCACAGGCCCTTGCAAAGAGCACCTTACTAAAGCCCATACCTCCAACCTAACCCATAACCCCACCTAACCTTTTTGGACACCAAGGCAATTTAACATGACCAATCCACCTAATCTACACATTTAATGGACTGTGGGAGGAAACTGGAGCACCCGGAGGAAACCCACGCAGACATGGGGAGAACGTGCAAACTCCGCACAGACAGTGAATTCCCAAGCTGGGAATTCTGGGACCCTGGAGATTTGAAGCAACAGTGCTAACCACTGTGTACCGTGTGGCCCACACGTGGGAGCGATTCTGGGGAGAGGCTGTTTAACTGCTCCGTGTGTGGGAGGAGATTCACTCAGTCAAACAACCTGAACAGACATCAGCAAATTCACAGGCAACAGCAGGGTTTGGATTCAGCTGTTGTTGCTGCTGTTAGTCACATCCAGGACTGAATGATGCCTGGACGTCTGTTTCCAGTGGGGCTCCACAGTTTCCGGTATATATCAATGATTTAGACTGAAATATACACACCAGGATTATACAGAAGTTGCTGATGTGTTTCAGACAATGAGGGAGAAAGTCATGGACTGGGTCAGGTGTACAGAAAAGTGGTGAATAGAAATTTAGATAATGAGAAGTTAGGAACACACTTCAGTGAACTCCCGATAAAAATAAGGTCACTTCAGGATAATGGAAAAAACTGATTGGTGAGGAAGCAACAAATAAGAACATAAGAACTAGGAGCAGGAGTAGGCCATCTGGCCCCTCGAGCCTGCTCCGCCATTCAATGAGATCATGGCTGATCTTTTGTGGACTCAGCTCCACTTTCCGGCCCGATGGAGAAGGGTCGGGGGGGAGGAGAAGGGTCGGGGGGGGAGGAGAAGGGTCAGGGGGTCAGAGTACCCAATTATTGTTATTTATTTTTCCAATTAAGGGGCAATTTAGCCTGGCCAATCCACCTAACCTGCACATCTTTGGGTTGTGGGGGTGAAACCCATGCAGACACGTGGAGAATGTGCAAGCTCCACACGGGCAGGGACCCAGGGCCGGGATTCAATCCCGGGTCCTCAGCGCCGTAGTTCCACTGCTCCACGTGTTACTCTAGCTAAAAATAATTCTAATAACTTTATTGAACAGTTCTCAAATGGAAAGGCACTTGACCACATTAAAACTAAGGATCTGCAATAGACATTTGATCTAGCAAGTCATATATTTAGGGCATAGTTAGAAACAGAAGGCATTCATTTAAAGTGATTAGAAAAATAAGCAATGCTGAGCAAGGTGAGGAGAGTGGGCAAATAATACAATGAGTAGCATGGTGGTTAGCATAAATGCTTCACAGCTCCAGGGTCCCAGGTTTGATTCCCGGCTGGGTCACTGTCTGTGCGGAGTCTGCACGTCCTCCCCGTGTGTGCGTGGGTTTCCTCCGGGTGCTCCGGTTTCCTCCCACAGTCCAAAGATGTGCGGGTTAGGTGGACTGGCCATGCTAAATTGCCCGTAGTGTCCTAAAAAGTAAGGTTAAGGGGGGGGGGGGGGTTGTTGGGTTACGGGTATAGGGTGGATACGTGGGTTTGAGTAGCGTGATCATTGCTCGGCACAACATCGAGGGCCGAAGGGCCTGTTCTGTGCTGTACTGTTCTATGAGGAACAGTGTGAGATTATGCACTTTGGAAGGAGAAATGGAGGTTAGACTATTTTCTAAATGGGAAAATGCTGAGGAAATCACAAGCACAAAGGGACTTGGGAGACCTTGTTCAAGATTCTCTTCAGGTTAACGTGCAGGTGCACTGCAGCCTCACGGCGCCGAGGTCCCAGGGTCGATCCCGCCTCTGGGTCACTGTCCGTGTAGAGTTTGCACATTCTCCCCGTGTTTGCATGGGTTTCGCCCCCACAACTCAAAGATGTGCAGGGTAGGTGGATTGGCCACGCTAAATTGCCCCTTCATTGGAGAAAATGAATTGGGTACTCTAAATTCAAAAACAAAATGTAAAACCAAAAGGTTAATGTGCAGGTTCAGTCGGCAGTTAGGAAGGCAAATGCAATGTATTCATGTCGAGACGGCTAGAATACAAGACCAGGGATGTACTTCTGAGGCTACATAAGGCCCTTATCAGACCCCATTTGGAGTATTATGAGCAGTTTTGGGCTCCGTATCTAAGGAAGGGTGTGTTGGCCTTGGAAAGGGTTCAGAGGAGGTTTACAAGAATGATCCCTGGAATGAAGAGCGTGTCGTATGAGTAACGGTTGAGGACTCTGGGTCTGTACTTGTTGGAGTTTAGAAGGATATGGGGGGGGGATCTTATTAAAACTTACAGGATACTGCGAGACCTGGGTAGAGTGGACATGGAGAAGATGTTTCCACTTGTAGGAAAAACTAGAAGCAGAGGACACAATCTCAGACTAAAGGGGCGATCCTTTAAAACAGAGTAAGAAGTCTTACAACACCAAGTTAAAGTCCAACAGGTTTGTTTCAACTCACTAGCTTTAGGTGCACAGTTCCTTCCTCAGGTGATGAGGAGGAATTAAAACAGATGAGGAGGAATTTCTTCAGCCAGAGGGTGGTGAATCTGTGGGACTCTTTGCCACAGAATGTCATGGAGGCCAAATCACTGAGTGTCATTAAGGCAGAGATAGATAGATTCTTGATTAATAAGGGGATCAGGGGTTATGGGGAGAAGGCAGGAGAATGAAGATGAGAAAATATCAGCCATGATTGAATGGCGGAGCAGATTCGATGGGCCGAGTGGCCTAATTCTGCTCCTATGTCTTACGATGTGAAGAAAAACATTCTGTGCTGCATGTGGGATCATGAATGCACTGCTCGAAAATGTGGTGGAGGCAGATTCAATTGATGCCTTGAAAAGAGAATTGGACAACTATCTGTTACTATCAGATCAGCCATGACCTTATTAAATGATGGAGCAGACTCGGCTGAATAGCCAACTCCAGCTCCTTGGCCATCTGTTCGTATCTTTTGAGGAGAAAAATATCTGCAGAGTTCAGGGCCAATGACAGGGGATTGTGACTGTTGCAGAAAGTTGGCACAGATACAATTTGTTGAGTGCCTTTGTTTTGTGCTGTCACCTTTCTATGCCACTGTGTTACATAGAACAGTACAGCACAGAACCGGCCCTTCGGCCCTCTATGCCGAGCATTGTCCGAAACCAAGATCAAGATATCCCACTCCCTGTCATTCTGGTGTGATCCATGTGCCTCTCCAATAACCGCTTGAAGGTTCCTAAAGTGTCTGACTCCACTATCTCAGCAGGCAGTCCATTCCGCACCCTAACCATTCTCTGAGTAAAGAACCTACCTCGGATATCCCTCCTATATTTCGAGGGCAGCACGGTAGCATTGTGGATAGCACAATTGCTTCACAGCTCCAGGGTCCCAGGTTCGATTCCCCGCTGGGTCACTGTCTGTGCGGAGTCTGCACGTTCTCCCCGTGTGTGCGTGGGTCTCCTCCTGGTGCTCCGGTTTCCTTCCACAGTCCAAAGATGTGCAGGTTAGGTGGATTGGCTATGCTAAATTGCCCTTAGTCCAAAATTGCCTTTAGTGTTGGGTGGGGTTACTGGGTTATGGGGATAGGCTGGGGGTGTGGGCTTGGGTAGGATGCAGTTTCCAAGAGCCGGTGCAGACCCGATGGGCTGAATGGCCTCCTTCTGCACTGTAAATTCTATATCTATATCTCCCACCCTGTATCTTATAGTTATGCCCCCTTGTAACAGCTACATCCACCCGAGGAAATAGTCTCTGAATGTCCACTCTATCTATCCCCCTCACCAACGTATAAACCTCTATTAAGTCGCCTCTCATCCACCTTCGCTCCAAAAAGAAAAGCCCTAGCTCGCTCAACCTTTCCTCAGAAGACCTATCCTGCAAACCAGGCAGCATCCTGGTAAATCTCCTTTGCACCCTTTCCAATGCTTCAACATCCTTCCTATAATGAGGTGACCAGAACTGCACACAATACTCCAAATGTGGTCTCAACAGAGTCATGTATAGTTGCAACATAACCCCGCAGCTCTTAAACTCAAGCCCCCCATTAATAAATGCTACCACACTATAAGCCTTCTTCACGGCTCTATCCACTTGAGTGGCAATCTTCAGAGATCTGTGGACATGAACCCCAAAATCTCTCTGTTCCTCCACATTACTCAGAATCCTGCCATTGACCCTGTAATCTGCATTCAAATTTCTCCGACCAAAATGAATCACCTCGCACTTCTCAGTGTTATGAGGGAAATGCAGTGCACCAACGCAAGAGAAGCAGATTGCTCCCTCGATTTGGATTGGATTTGTTTATTGTCACGTGTACCGAGGTACAGTGAAAATTATTATTCTGTGAGCAGCTCAAACAAATCATTTTGTACATGAAAAGAAAGTAAACTAAAAAGAAAATACATAATAGGGCAACACAAGGTACACAATGTAAATATATAGACAAAGGCATTGAGTGAAGCGTCCAGGAGTGTAGTATTAATCAGGTCCGTCCATAAGAGGGTTGTTCAGGAGTCTGGTAATAGTGGGGAAGAAGCTATTTTGAATCTGATCGTGCGTGTTCTCAGACTTTTGTATCTCCTGCCCGATGGAAGAAGTTGTAAGAGTGAGTAAGCTGGGTGGGAGGGGTCTTTAATTATGCTGCCCGCTTTCCCCAGGCAGAGGGAGGTGTGGATAGAGTCAGTGGATGGGAGGCAGGTTTGTGTGATGGACTGGGCTGCGTTCACTACTCTCTGAAGTTTCTTGCGGTCTTGGGCCGAGCAGTTGCCACTCCAGGCTGTGATGCAGCCAGATCGGATGCTTTCTGTGGTGCATCTGTAAAAGCTGGTTAGAGTCAGTGTGGACATGCCAAATCTCCTTAGTTTCCTGAAGAAGTATAGGCGCTGTTGTGCTTTCTAGGTGGTAGCGTCGATGTGCGTGGCCAGGAGAGATTTTTGGTGATGGAAACCCTGTGCCCAGCGCAGGAGAGGCTGGTTGTTGGGCAGTGTGAGCTGAACATACATGGCTGGATAAAGACTGAGGCAGATGTCAAGACCCTTGGAGTGAAAACAGGTCTGGAGGGAGTAGGTCAAAAAACCTGGGGAGTTGCATTTTGCATGAATCGTGAGTGTGACCCAGTCACAACTATGAACAGTAAACAAACCTATCACTGGTTTGATGATATGAGTTACCGTTTCCCATGTGTTGTAAATACTGTACATACTGTAGATCAGCCTGCTTGCTGCCCATGTCTAAGTGATATCTTATCAGAATAATTTGCTTCTGTATTAAATAAAGTATCCAACCTTTCATCGTGCTTCATGCCCAGCATCTTGACTAACTCTGGATCTTCTGTTTTGCTAACTGGGAAATAGAATCTTCCTGTTTACTAATTACCCTATGGCGGCTGTGTTACCCAGAATCCCCCGTGCTCCAGAAAGTCCCCTATCAGTGAGTGTACGAGGCCAGTGTGCAGGTGCAGTGTGGGTGTGTGCTCTGAGCATGCTCATTGTCAGTCATGGTGAGAGAGTGAGGAGGAGCTGGGTTGAACACAACAGTGACCTGTACCCCTGTGAGAAGGGCATCTCCCAGTCTCTGACTCTCCTGCAGCTTCCTGTCATGGTTGAGTTGGACAAGGAACTCTCATCATTTGAGCTGGGAAAGGCCATTGATTGCTGAGCAAGCAGAAAGATGCCTGGCAAGGATGGAATTCCAGCTGAACTGCTCACACACAGAAAGTCCCATCGACTGTCACACCTTCCTGCCCTCCCCTTTTGGGCTGTGAGACTGGTCCACGGAACATGTGTGATGCAATAAAAACAGCAGTGACAGAGGAGACAGCATCAACTACAGGGACATCTCACTCCTTAGAGTCAGGGGGAGACCTTCACTTGGGTGATGTTTAAAAGATTCATCTACTTGCAGACTGAGTTTATCCAGAAGCACAGTGCGGTTTCTGTGCTGACAGATCTAGTGAACATGATCTTCTCCACACACCAGCTACAAGGGAAGAGAACAATTGGGATTTGATCTAAAGTGTTAGTGCTGAGAAAGTGAAATGTTCTAATTACTGAGTGAAAGTAAACCTTTCAGTGTGAATCACAATTTACTGGGACAATTGTTTCAATCTCTGAAGATAAACTTCAGCCTTGAAGTTATGTTTCGGAGCTCACAAGCTGTGGGAAGCTTTGTGAATGCTTGTTTACAAAAGGGAAGAAGAAACAAAGAAGTTAACCTTTTCCCCTGACAGCACGGCAATGATTTGAAATGAAGACTTTGACTTTTAAAGATTTGGCTTCAACCCATTTGTTGGGGTCATCTTTCCGGCCGTGCGAATCATCGTGGGTGGGTTGGAAATTTTGCTGGAACATTTTTTGATAATCCTAATCTTTATTGTCACAAGTAGTCTTACATTAACACTGCAATGAAGTTACTGTGAAAAGCCCCAGTCAGCACATTCCGGAACCTGTTCAGGTACACAGAGGGAGAAGTCAGAATTGCCATGTGAGAGTACCTTTAAGAATTGGGTGTTTATCAAATAGCTGCAGTGAAGACAGACAGCCCAGCTCCATCCTGATTTATTTTCAGGATGTGTAACTAGTAAAAGCTCTTTCCACAGTCAGTTCACTGGAACACTCTCACTCGGGTGTGTGTCTCAGTCCTTTCTCAGGCACACCTATGTTTGAAATCTCTTCCCAGACAGAATGGACAAACATCGCTCCTTCCACATGCAACTTCAAGTCCAGATGAACTGAGTTATTCTGTTAATTTCCTGTCTGAAAATCCTCTTCTGAGCCCCAGTAAAACGGCTGCAGTCACTCGTAATCTACCTGGTGTCTCGAAGATGAGATGACCGAGTGTATCCCTTCCGACACTCGGAGCAGGTGAATGGCTCCACTCCAGTGAGTGTGTTGTTGTTTCTGCAGATCATTGCTGCTTTACAGCTCTTCCCGCATTTAGCACACGAGTGTGAACACGCTGGTATCGCTGCAGGTTTGATAATCAAGAAAATCCTGTCCCACACATGATGCAGGTGAGTGTGAGTGCGTCAATGAATTTCAACACAATGTGTAATTAAATTCTTTGCCACAGTCCCTACACTGGAACACTCTCACTTGGGTGTGTGTTTCCCTGTGCTGTTCCTGTCACACTGATGTTTGAAATCTTTCCCACAGACAGAACAGACAAATATTTCTCCGGCCACATTCAAAAGATATTCAGGTCCTGATGAATTGAGTGACTTTCAAATGTTGATGTGATGTTTGATTTGAGTTTCCATTCTGTCAATCCACTCCTTGTGACCCTATAAAACCAATGTGCCCATGTTAGCCTAGGACCGAAACGTAGAACAGATAATTCTAGTTCCCAGGATTTAAGTATTGCTCTTGTTTCCCAAAGCTGCAACTCCCAGTCCCACACACTCTCCCCTTCCCACAAACTCACCACAATGATTTCACCGTCACCAATACTCAGATGAACATTGAATTCCAGATTATTGAATTTATCCTCCACCAATTGCCATGATGGGATTTGAACCCTTGTCCCCAGAACACGAGCCTGTGTCTGGATTGCTGATATAGTGAATCCCCATGGAGAGTGGTACTGACCTGGAACTCAATGGTTACACTCAATGACCAATAATATCCAGGTTCTGATTAATCAAGTGACTCTTTCTGTTTTGAATGTCTTGTTTGATTTCACTTTGCTGTGTTTAAATCCTCCCCTTGTAACCCCGTCAAAGGAGTTTCCAGAATCCATCACTGTCAGCCCTGCTGAGTGGACAGGGCTCACCACGCATGCGCCCTGCTGCACACAGCCCCCGATGAGGATGGTGGTGGTTAACTGGGGAAAGGCTCTGCAGGAAAACCTTCCTGCTCGAGACTGGTAATTTCTTGTTTTAGCTTTGAGGCCTCCACTGGGGGTGTGTGAAGCCTCCCCTCCCACCCACTGCCCCTAACGCTGCCTCCGCCTATCCGCCTCCTTCCCGCCTGAAGATGAGACAAACAAGCGCCTGTCCCTGGACATGAGCCGCACTGCGCATGCCCCACATCACAATGCCCGGGGAGTGATTTGACGGCAGGTCCAGACCAATAGGAAGAGGGGACGTGACTGGAGGACCGAGCAGGAACGGCTTCCAAGCAATCGGAACTAATGAGGGGCAGGGCTGATCCCGGATCTCCCTCATTGGCTGAGACTCTGCATCATTTTGAGTTCTTCCCATTGGCCACGGGTTCCACAACCTCATTTCCTGCCTTAGAGGTGTTAACCAATGGGAGGAATTGGAGGACCGGATGGTCCTCCAGCCAATCAGATTGTGGACTTTGTGTGAATGAAGATTGAGCTTCACAAAGACTGAACCTTCTTCCTGTGTCAAACCTCTGAGGAAAACACTTTCTTTTCACTTCAATGGACTTCTTAAGGTTCAATTGACCCTTCTACAGAACTGTTACAACAATGGACAACAAACTCTGTTTCTGATGCCACAGATGTGGCATGGTGGCACAGTGGTTTGCACTGCAGCATCACAGGGCCAGCAACCTCAGTTCAATTCCAGCCTTGGGGAACTGTGTGGAGTTTGCACATTCTCCCCATGTCGGTGTGGGTTCCCTCCCTGTGCTCCAGTTTTCTCCCACCATCCAAAGATGTGCAGGTTTGGTGGATTTGTTATGCTAAATTGCCCCTTGGTGATCAAAGGTGAAGTGAGGTTACGGGGAGAGGGCAGGGAGAATCCGCCTGCAAAGGGGGAAGGGGTGGGGGGGGGGGGGTGTAGGGTTGGTGCAAACTCGATGGGCCGAATGGGCTCCTTCTGCACTGAAGGGATTCTATGATGTTCATCCAGCATTTTCTGTTTTTACTCTATATCTCACACATTTTTGATCCACTAATTTGATTTATTGAACCGCTATACCATCAACTACTGGAAGCAGTGTATTGGTGTTGCAGCTTTTCTATAGAACTTTCTCTCAAGTCTGATCTAATGGGAGGCAGAGGCAGCTGATCGGATTGACTCAATCTCAGCCACAAAGAAGCTCCACAAGCTCCTCACACTTCTTGTTGGAGGTGAGGATGGAAGAGACAGGGGAGAGCGAGAGTACTTCAAAAGGAACTAACTTGTGTCAGAGATATTAAAAAGTTTCAACACTCTGCGTATTTAACACAAATCTAATTTATTTGACTTTAAGCCAGAATATTAGCCCCTGTAATTGGGCTGGAGTTTGCTATCAGCAGAAAGAGACCCAAATTAATATGTTTCAGTCCTGAATGTGAGTAACAGCAAAATCCAATCACTGTCGTTACTTGTGGCCTCGTTGGTGTCTCAGCAGGTGGGATGACCGGGTGAATCCCTTCCCACACACGGAGCAGGTGAATGGTCTCTCCCCAGTGTGAACTCGCTGGTGTCTCAGCAGGTCAGATAACTGAATGAATCCCTTCCCACACTAGGAGCAGGCGAATGGCCTCTCCTGGTGTGAATTCGCTGATGTACAGTGAGGTCAGATGAGCGTCTGAATCCAGTCCCGCAGTTAAAGCACCTGAACGGTCTCTCGTCAGTGTGAACACGTTGATGGCTCATCAGTTCCCCAGAACTTTTCCAGCACTTCCCGCAGTCTGGACATTGGAACGGTCTCTCATCAGTGTGAACTCGCTCATGTGTCAGCAGGTGGGATGACCGAGTGAATCCCTTCCCACACTTGGAGCAGGTGAATGGTCTCTCCCCAGTATGAACTCGCTGGTGTGCGGACAGAGTGGATGACCGAGTGAATCCCTTCCCACACTTGGAGCAGGTGAATGGTCTCTCCCCAGTGTGAACTCGCTCGTGTGCGGACAGAGTGGATGACCGAGTGAATCCCTTCCCACACTTGGAGCAGGTGAATGGTCTCTCCCCAGTATGAACTCGCTCATGTCTCAGCAGGTTGGATGACTGAGTGAATCCCTTCCCACACTTGGAGCAGGTGAATGGTCTCTCCCCAGTATGAACTCGCTGGTGTGCGGACAGAGTGGATGACTCAGTGAATCCCTTCCCACACTTGGAGCAGGTGAATGGTCTCTCCCCAGTGTGAACTCGCTGGTGATTCTGCAGGGCCGATGACCGAATGAATCGCTTCCCACACTTGGAGCAGGTGAATGGTCTCTCCCCAGTATGAACTCGCTCATGTCTCAGCAGGTGGGATGACTGAGCGAATCCCTTCCCACACTTGGAGCAGGTGAATGGTCTCTCCCCAGTATGAACTCGCTGGTGTACGGACAGAGTGGATAACTCAGTGAATCCCTTCCCACACTTGGAGCAGGTGAATGGTCTCTCCCCTGTGTGAACTCGCTGGTGATTCTGCAGGGCCGATAAACGAGCGAATCCCTTCCCACACTTGGAGCAGGTGAATGGTCTCTCCCCAGTGTGAACTCGCTCGTGACTTCGTAGGGCCGATGACTGAGTGAATCCCTTCCCACACTTGGAGCAGGTGAATGGTCTCTCCCCAGTGTGACTGCGTTGATGAGTTTCCAGCTGGGATGGGGAAGTGAATCCTTTCCCACAGTCCGCACATTTCCACGGTTTCTCCTCAGTGTGACTGCATTTGTGGCTTGTGAGGCCTGACGATAGAGCGAATCCTCGTCCACACACACAACACGTGTACGGTTTCTCCCCACTGTGAATGAGGCTCTTTGCTTCCATGTTCAAAATCCTATGATGTTCAGGATATGATAAATTGAGGATGTGATGTTTTGGTTTGAGATTCCCGACCTTTGAAGCGTCCCCTTCGAACACCCTGTGAAACTGATCGAGAACAGAAAATAGGGAATGAGAGAGAACCCACAAAAAAACAAAGGCAGGTTGTGAAATTGAGCTGAATGAATCTGGTAATTTGTGGGGCCGGCACTGGGAAAAAAACTGACCATGAAAACTGCTGGATTGTCAGAAAAACCCAACCGGCCTCTTTAGGAGAGAAAAAGAGGTGAAGAGGGATTTTGTATATCTACAAGACATACTAAGAGAGTAGTTGGCAAAGCAAATTCGATTTTGGGCTTCATAAACAGTAATATTGACACCAAAGCTGTGCTTCCGGTGGCAATGATTAGCACTGCTGCCTCACAGCACCAGGGACCGGGGTTCAATTCCAGCCTTGGTGACTGTCTGGAGTTTGCACTTTCTCCCCATGTCTGCGTCGGTTTACATCCGGTGCTCAGGTCTGTCCCACAATCTAATGAGCAAATTAGGTGGATTGGCCTTGATAAATTGTCCCTTAGTGTCCAGGGATGTGCAGGTTAGGTGGGGCTATGGGGTTACAGGGACAGGGTAGGGGTGTGGGCCGAGGCAGGGTGCCCTTTCAGAGAATCAGTGCAGACTCGATGGGCCGAATGGCCTCCTTCTGCATTGTAGGAATTCTATGGTTCTAATTCTATTCTATGAATCTTTAGAAAGCTCTGGTCACCACTCTTCAGGAAGGATGTGAAGGTTCTTGGAGAAGGTGCAGAGGAGATTTACCAGAATGGTTCCAGCAAAGGAGGTTGAGGGGAGATTTGATTCAGGGACACAAGATTATGCCAGATTTCCATCAGGTGGACAAAGAAACTCTGTTTCCATTCACTGATCATACAAACAGTCGGGACACAGATTTAAAGTTTTGGGTAAAACCTGGATTGAACGATATAAGATCCTCAGGGGTCTTGACAGGGTGGATGTGGAGAGGATGTTTCCTCTTGTGGGACAATCGAGAACGAGGGGTCACTGTTGCAAAATAAGGGGTCAACCATTTCAGATGGAGATGAGGATTATTTATTCTCTTGAGGGCTGTCAGACTTTGAATGCTGAGCAGGCTCGAAGGGCCTAGTGTCCTGTTCCTTGTTTGTATGTAAAAGCTACAGGAGATATGATGGGATAAGAGATATGTTTTTACACAGCGAGCGGCAATGACCTGAAACTTGCTGCCTATGAGGGAGTTTGAAAATAGACACAATGAATCATTTGATTTCAAAAGGAAATTGGATAGACATCCGAGGGAAATAAATCTGCGAGGATACAGGGATGGAGCAGGAGAATGGCACTGACTGGATTGCTCCAGAGAGCTAGCATGGATTCAATGGGCCGAATGCCATTCTCTGTGCCATCATGTCTCTGACTCGTTTGTGTAATCTAGTTCTGTTACTTAACCCCGGGGGGGTTCAGATATTACTCAGGTAAATCTGTGCTACACTCCCTCCGAGGCCATTCTATCCTTCCTCAGGTTTGTTGCCCGGAACTGAACACAGTTCTCCAGGTTTGGTCTAACCAGGGTTTGTGAATCTCGGGGCTTTTCCAGTCACACTGAGACCTGAAATCTTCCCTCACAGACAGAATAGACAAACCTTTTACCTTCCACACCCAGATGCTGCTGATATTCAGTTTCTGATGAATCGAGTGACTCTGTCAGATCGCGATGTGACGTTTGGTTTGCGTTTCCCGTCTGTTAAACCTCCACTTCCAGTATCCTGTAAATTTACAGAAACCTCACTGTCAGTTTAGGATAGAAATTCACAACATTCTCTCCTCACCAACTTTGAGTAAATGTATTCCTGGAGGTTTGATCACATGACCTGCCCCCATCCTCCAGCCATTAATCGGCCAACACATCCATCCTTGTGACACACTGCCTTCCTCGGCCAATTGGGAAGCAAAATGACTTATTACCTTACAGGACAGTGATTGACTGTCAGCCAAACATCCTTTATTCCATTTTCAATATTCAGCATGTGGCGCAATGGTTAGCACTGCCGTCTCACAGCACCAAGGTCACAGGTTCGATCCCGGCTCTGGGTCACTGTTCGTGTGGAGTTTGCACATTCTCCCCGTGTTTGCGTGGGTTTCACCCCCACAACCCAAAGATGAGAAGGTTAGGTGGATTGGACACGCTAAATTGTCCGTTAATTGGAAAAAATAAATTGGGCACTCTAAATTTATTTTGAAAAAGGACAGTGATTGACAGTCAGGCAAACAACCTTCATCCCATTTTCAATATTTTTATATCCGCTGAAGAGAAATGTTCAAAAATCTTTTTTACTGTCAAAACGATTTTCCAGAGACCCAAAATTAATATTTTTACTGTGCTAATCATGTTCCAGAGTCACAAAAATATTTTTCACTATCCCAATGATTTTCTAGACACCCAGGTATGAATCTCGCCACGGTAGAAGGTAAAATTTGAATTCATTGAAAGTCTACTGATGACCATGAAACCATCGTCAATTGTTGCAAAGACCCATCTGGTTCACTTGTGTCCTTCAGTGAAGGAAATCTTCTATCCTTACCTGGTCTGGCCCACATGTGACTCCAGATCCACAGTCAGCTGGTTGACCCTTAAAATGCTCTCTGAGATACACTCAGTTCATGGGTGATTAGGGCTGGGCAGTGAATGCTGGCCCAGCCAGCGACACCCACATCCCGGGAATGAATAGAAAAGAAAATCTGCCATCCTTACCTGGCCTGGCCGACACGATTCCAAACCACAGCAATGTGGTTGACTCTTTAAATGCCCTCCGAGATGGTCGAGCCAGCCACTCGGTTTGAGGGAAATTAGGGATGGGCAATAAATGTTGGCCCAGCCAGAGACTCCCACAAATGAAAATAAAATAAAATCGTGGAGACTCCAGTCAGTCAATCCGGGAGGGTTGGCATTTGGTCCAGGTTCGCAGTGCATGATAATCACGTGTTGTCACAAGTAGGCTTCGTTGAAGTTACTGTGAAAAGCCCCTGGTCGCCACATTCCGGCGCCTGTTCGGGGAGGTTGGTACGGGAATTGAACCCGCGCTGCTGGTCTTGTTCTGCATTACAAGCCAGCTGTCTTAGCTCACTATGCTAAACCAGCCCCTTCCCTGCGGCACATTGTCCTCTGTAAAGATGGTGGCCGGTTACCCGGGCCTGTCACCACTGAGCTTTCACTCTATTCGGTGCTGTTGAAGACAGGACTGTTAACATTATACTCGGGAGTTGAAGCCTCCACGGGATATTTATGAAGCCTCACGGCTCACTCCACAGCTTCTATTGCTCCCCGGCCACCCACCGGCTCCAACCTGAAAGTTGATCGACAGTTTCTTTCCCGCTCCTTGCATCGTCAGCGACAATCTGAACTGCACATGCACTGGTCACAGCCCGAACGGCGCATGCTCCAGTCACAGCCGGACTCTGCGCATGTGCGAGAAGCTTCTGTCATGTGGATAGAACACATTCTCAGCTGATACACATGTTGGGTAATAAACCCGCCATTGAAATGGATATTTTTGATATAAATTATGCTTTGCGAACTGATTACAATTAGTAACATTGGGCCAAGGTAACACCCACATCCCAAGAACAAATATTGGAAAGTTGGCAGTTAGAAAGGCAAATGCAATGTTCGCATTCATTTCAAGAGAGCTACAATACAAGGTGAATGGGGATGAGAAACATATCAGCCATGATCGAATGTCAGAGCAAACTCAAAAACTCGATGGGCTGAATGGCCTAATTCTGCTTCTCTATCTTTTCTTTTAATGAGGGGATCTCACAGAAACATTTGTAAAACAATTGTTGGAATCCATCCCAGACCTGGATCCAGATCAATTGATTCTTGGAGGTGACTTCAATTGTGTTCTAGATCCTAAATGGACTGGTCCAAGCTGATTCAACCACAACAAAAACATGAAAAAGGAATGAAACCAGACGGACCACCCGGCATCGGCCCAGGCACCAGAAACAACAACGGCAAACCCAGCAAAAGATTTTTTTAAACTGTTCCCATCAGTAGATTGTAAAAGGATTACGGGACACAGATTTAACATTGTGAACAAGATCTACAGGGGAGATAGGAGGTAGACATTTTATACAGTGAGTGATAATGATATGGAACGCAATGCTTACACACAAAGGTCGATAATCTCCAGGTCCTGATAACTCGAACAGTGGTGTCAGAATTTGATGTGAGGATTGGTTGTGAGTTTCCTGTCTGCGAATCCCTTTCTAAGCCCCTGTGAAAGAAGTTTACAAAGGCATCACTGTCAGTCCAGAAATAATATTCAGGAAAGATAAATATTTCTCCTGGTTTGAATTTGCTGTGTGTAAATCCTCACCTCCTAATCCCCTGTAAAAGGAGATTCCAAAATTAATCATTGTTAGTCCAGGATAGAAATTCACTACATTCTCTCTTACTGATTATGGGTCCAGGATGACTGCTCATGGGTCCAGGATGACCGCTCATGCCCTCCACTGCACACTGACCCTCGTTGTCATCAGCAGTCCCCTGATTTGAGGGTGACGTCTCCTCAGGGTTGAGTTTCTGCCCTGGGTCTTCATGTGATTGAACAGAGCCGCAGAGCTTTGGACACATGGGACAGAATGTCTGATAAGACAGTGAAATCCGGAGACCAGGATTGGCTTCCTTTTCTTTCCATCTCTGCCACAGCTTCGCGTCATGAATAAGACATTGGGAGTCAAAGACTAATCCAGTTTGATGGACGAGTTGTCTCCATTCTGAACAATGGGGAACAAGCTCCTCCCACTCATTGAAACATCGCCCCGACAAAGATGACAACTGCGCATGCGCCCTGATGCACATCCAATAAAGATGGCGGCCGTTCACCCGAGCCGAATATGAAGAGCTGCAGCTCCGCTCGGTACAAAGGGGTCCCGGAAACTCTTTTCCGAGGATTACAGCTTACAACAGCTGTTCACAACGTTTCCGCCCACCCCCGCAATCTCTCGCTCCCTCCATACTGTTAAACGTCTGTTACTCATTTCTGATCTGAGAGGACTTCCGGTTGCGGCTATGACTAGCTAAGCCGCACATTTGGAAGCTCCTGCAACAAAGGTGTTTTTGGGCCAATTGGAGGGCCCCAACGGCGCTGAAAAAACGAATCCCGGTGGGGGAAGGTCCCCTGAGGAGAACTAGACCGATTTTATGGTCGGTACCCGGAGTGGAGCGGCAAGAAAAACGGCAGCAGCTCCCCAAAAAAAGCGGGGGAAGAAAATCAAAATGGCGGCCGGCGGTGCACCGGAGGAGTGGAAGAAATGGGCGGAGGAGCAGCAGGCCGCTCTCCTCCGTTTTTTCACGGAGATGAAAGTGGAACTCTTAGAGTCCATGAACGCGACGGCCACCAGGTTGGTGGGAGCCCAGGCGATCCAAGAGGCGTCGATTAAAGATCTGCAGCAGGAGATGGCCGCGAGGGAGGAGGAGGCCACAGTCATCGGGGCAAAGGTGGAGGTGCACGAGGCACTCCACATGAAGTGGCAGAGCCGCTTCGAGGAGCTGGACACTCGGATGAGGAGGAAAAATTTGAGGATCCTGGGCCTGGAAGAAGGCCTGGAGGGGTCGGATCTCCCGGGATATGTGGCGGAGATGTTGAGCTCCCTGATGGGGGAAGGGGCCGGTCCGGCGCCCCTGGAATTGGAAGAGGCATACCGGGTCATGGCCAGGAGGCCTAGGGCAAACGAGCCCCCGAGGGCGGTGCTGGTGCGGTTCCAGCGGCTAAGTGATCGAGAGAAAGTCCTGAGGTGGGCTAAAAGGGAGAAAAGCAGCAAGTGGCAGAACTCGACGGTAAGGGTGTACCAGGACTGGAGTGCGGAGGTGGCAAAGCGGCGGGCCCGGTACAACCGGACAAAGGCGGTGCTACACGCGAAAAAGATCAAATTTGGAATGTTGCAACCGGCGCGCTTGTGGGTCACCTACAAGGACCAACATCATTATTTCGAGTCCCCAGAGGAGGCCTGGACCTTTGTACAAGAGGAAAAGTTGGACACGAACTAAAACCTGGGAGCACCGGCGGTCGTAGCCGCCGGGGGACTCTTGATTGTGCAAGTGGCCCTTTTCTTTTTCAGGCCAGGTCGGAACTGGGTAACAGTTTCGTGGAGTGTTTGGGGTGTTTTTTCTCGAACGGTTGACTTTTCTGAATATTTTGAAGGTTTCGAGTTGTTGGGTGTTTCTGTATATTTGTACTGCTGAAATCTCTATTGTGGGTCGTTGGTTTCTTATGGGGTGTTTTTTCCCGTTTCCAATTTCCCTTAGTTATTTACCCCTCTTACCCTTTTTCTTTGGGTGCTTGGGGGGGGTTTTTTGTTCTTTTTTTTTCTTTTCGGGTTATGGTTATCTGCGGTTATTTATACTGTTTGATGGAGGGTGATGGTTGGGCACACTGTTAGTTGATAGTTAGTTAATTATTTTGTTATTTAAGTATGTAGTTAAGTATTTATGTATTTAGTTGCCATTGGATATTTGTATTTATATCGTTAAGTTGGGGAGACGGGACGGGGGGGAGCGGGTTGATTATGCGGGTCTTTCTCGGGGGTTTTAAGGGGATCTTTCACGGGCGCAGATGGGGTGAACCGGGAGGAGTCGGAATGTGGCAGGAGCAGCCGGGTCAGCGGAGACCAGCTGACTCTCGGGAGTACGATGTGGGG
The DNA here is from genome assembly GCF_902713615.1 of Scyliorhinus canicula. Lineage (NCBI taxonomy): Eukaryota > Metazoa > Chordata > Chondrichthyes > Carcharhiniformes > Scyliorhinidae > Scyliorhinus > Scyliorhinus canicula. The sequence goes on along the minus strand of NW_024055796.1, from coordinate 33,187 downwards.
TACATCGCGGCTAGGAGGGGTCCTAGCCAGGGGGGGGAGGGGGGGGGGGACTGGGGGGGGACACCGGGTTGCTGCTAGAAGGACCAGGGACGAGAAGGGGAGAGCCGGGGGGGTGGGGGGGGGGGGGGGGCCATCGCTATGGGAAGCGGGTCAGAAAAGAAGGGATGACCCGGGGCGAGCAAGGGACAAGACATGGCTAATCGACAGGGAGTAGGGACGGGTCGCTCTGCGACCCGATTGATCACGTGGAACGTAAGGGGGCTGAATGGGCCGGTCAAAAGATCAAGGGTCTTCTCACACCTGAAGGGACTGAAGGCTGATGTAGCAATGCTGCAGGAGACTCATTTGAGGGTAGCAGATCAGGTCCGCCTGAGAAGGGGGTGGGTGGGACAGGTGTTCCACTCAGGCTTGGATATCAAGAACCGGGGGGGTGGCGATTTTGGTGGGAAAGAGAGTGTCGTTTGTGGCGGCAGAGGTGGTGGCAGACAAGGAGGGCAGGTACGTGATGGTGAGGGGTAGGCTGCAGGGAGAGAGTGTGGTACTGGTAAATGTGTATGCCCCGAACTGGGACGACGCGGGTTTTATGAGGCGCCTGCTGGGCCTCATCCCGGGACTGGAGGCAGGGGGCCTGATCATGGGAGGGGACTTTAATACGGTGTTAGACCCTGGGCTGGATAGATCGAGTTCCAGGACGAATAGGAGGCCGGCAGCGGCAGAGGTGTTAAGGGGGTTCATGGAGCAGATGGGAGGGGTAGACCCATGGAGATTTGGTAGGCCTAGGGCGAGGGAGTATTCTTTTTTCTCCCACGTCCACAGAGTGTACTCTAGGATCGATTTTTTCGTATTGAACAGGGGGCTGATACCGAGAGTGCAGGACACGGAGTACTCGGCCATTGCGATATCGGACCATGCACCACATTGGGTGGACGTGGACATGGGGGAGGCGCGGGACCAACGCCCGTTGTGGCGCCTGGATGTAGGGCTGTTGGCGGACGAAGAGGTGTGCAGAAGGGTGAGAACGGGCATTGAGAACTATCTGGGTACGAATGACACAGGTGAGGTGCAGGTGGGGACGGTCTGGGAGGCCTTGAAAGCAGTGATTAGAGGAGAGCTGATCTCCATAAGGGCACACAGAGAGAGGAAGGAGAGGCAGGAAAGGGAGAGGCTGGTGGGGGAGCTCCTAGAAGTAGATAGGAAATATGCGGCGGCGCCAGAGGAGGGGCTATTAAGGGAGCGGCGTAGCTTGCAGGCCAGGTTCGACCTACTGACCACTAGGAAGGCGGAAATGCAGTGGAGAAGGGCGCAGGGTGCGGCGTATGAGTACGGGGAAAAGGCGAGCAGGATGCTGGCACACCAGCTTCGTAAGCGAGATGCAGCCAGAGAGATTGGGGGAGTGAGAGAGAGGGGTGGGGATGTAGTGCAGAAGGGGCAAGAGGTGAATAGGGTCTTTAGGGACTTCTATAGGGAATTGTATAGGTCTGAACCGCCGAAGAGGAGAGGGGGAATGAAGAACTTTCTCGACAAATTGGGGTTCCCAAAGGTACAGGAGGAGCTGGTGGAAGGGTTGGGGGCGCCGATAGAGCTGCAGGAGCTAATTAAAGGGATAGGCCAGATGCAGGCGGGGAAGGCGCCGGGGCCGGATGGGTTCCCGGTGGAGTTTTACAGGAAATTTGTGGACTTGGTGGGTCCAGTGCTGGTGCGAGCCTTCAATGAGGCGCGCGAGGGGGGGGTTCTGCCTCCAACAATGTCGCAGGCCCTGATCTCCTTGATTTTGAAGCGGGACAAGGACCCGGTCCAGTGCGGGTCCTACAGGCCCATCTCCCTCCTGAATGTTGATGCCAAGCTGTTAGCAAAGGTCCTGGCAACCAGGATAGAGGACTGTGTGCCAGGGGTAGTCCATGAAGACCAGACGGGGTTCGTGAAGGGACGCCAACTTAACACAAATGTCCGGAGATTGTTAAATGTGATTATGATGCCAGCAGTGGAAGGGGAGGCGGAGATAGTGGTAGCGCTGGACGCGGAGAAGGCATTTGACAGGGTGGAGTGGGAATACTTGTGGGAGACGTTGGAAAGGTTTGGGTTTGGGGAGGGATTTATCAAGTGGGTAAAACTGCTCTATTCAGCTCCGATGGCAAGTGTGGTAACAAACGGGAGGAGGTCAGAATATTTTGGGCTCCATCGAGGTACTAGGCAGGGATGTCCCCTATCTCCCTTACTCTTTGCATTAGCGATTGAGCCGTTGGCGATGGCACTGAGGGGTTCAGGGGGGTGGAGAGGACTGACAAGGGGTGGGGAGGAACATCGGGTCTCGCTCTATGCGGATGATTTGTTGTTGTATGTGGCAGACCCGGAGGGGGGAATGCCGGAGGTAATGGGGATACTAGCGGAGTTCGGGGACTTTTCGGGATATAAATTAAATCTGGGGAAAAGTGAGGTCTTTGTAATACACCCGGGAGACCAAGGGGAGGGAATTGGGAGGCTCCCCTTCAAAAGAGCAGTTAAAAGTTTTAGGTATTTGGGGGTGCAGGTGGCAAAGAACTGGGGGACCCTACACAAGTTGAACTTTTCCAGACTGGTGGAGCAGATGGAGGAGGAGTTTAAGAGGTGGGACATGGTGCCGCTGTCGCTGGCAGGGAGGGTGCAGTCAGTTAAAATGACGGTCCTCCCGAGGTTCTTGTTTTTGTTCCAGTGTCTGCCCATCTTCCTCCCCAGGGCCTTTTTCAAGAAGGTAACGAGTAGTATCATGGGGTATGTGTGGGCACATGGCACCCCGAGAGTTAGAAGGGTCTTTTTGGAGCGGAGTAGGGATAGTGGAGGGCTGGCGTTACCCAACCTTTCAGGATATTACTGGGCGGCAAATACATCGATGGTACGAAAGTGGATGATGGAAGGGGAGGGGGCAGCCTGGAAGCGCATGGAGAGGGCGTCCTGCGGCAACATAAGCTTAGGGGCACTGGTAACGGCACCATGGCCGCTCCCTCCCACGAGGTATACCACGAGCCCGGTGGTGGCGGCCACCCTCAAGATCTGGGGGCAGTGGAGGCGACACAGGGGGGAAGTGGGAGGTCTGATAGGGGCACCACTAAGAGGGAACCACAGATTTGCGCCGGGAAACACAGGAGGGGGATTCCAGAGCTGGCAGAGGGCGGGTATTAGACAACTGAGGGACTTGTTTATAGAGGGGAGGTTTGCGAGCCTGGGAGAGCTGGAGGAGAAATTTGGGCTCCCCCCGGGGAACACGTTCAGGTACCTCCAAGTGAAGGCATTTGCCAGACGACAGGTAGCGGGGTTCCCCGCGCTCCCCGACAGGGGGGTGAGTGATAGGGTGCTATCAGGGGTCTGGGTCGGGGAGGGGAAGATCTCGGACATCTATAAGATTATGCAGGAGGTGGAGGAGGTACCAGTAGAGGAGCTGAAAGATAAGTGGGAGTTAGAGCTGGGGGAACAGATAGAGGACGGGACATGGGCAGACGCCCTGGAGAGGGTCAACTCGTCGTCGTCATGTGCGAGACTAAGTCTCATTCAATTTAAGGTACTGCATAGAGCCCACATGACGGGGACAAGGATGAGTCGGTTTTTCGGGGGTGAAGACAGGTGTATTAGATGTTCGGGAAGCCCTGCGAATCATGCACATATGTTTTGGGCATGTCCGGCACTGGAGGAGTTCTGGAAGGGGGTGGCAGGGACGGTGTCGAGAGTGGTGGGGTCCAGGGTCAAGCCAGGATGGGGACTTGCGATCTTCGGGGTTGGGGTGGAACCGGGGGTACAGGAGGCGAGGGAGGCTGGAATATTAGCCTTTGCGTCCTTGGTGGCTCGGAGGAGGATCCTGATTCAGTGGAGGGACGAAAGGCCTCCGAGTGTTAACACCTGGTTAAACGACATGGCAAACTTCATCCAATTGGAAAGGATCAAATTCGCCCTGAGAGGGTCGGTGCAGGGGTTTTCCAGGCGATGGCAACCCTTCCTAGACCTCTTGGATCAGAGATAGAAACTGAGGCCATGACAGCAGCAACCCGGGAGGGGAGGGGAGGGCGGGAGGGGGGGAGGGGGGACAACGACGAAGGAAGTACGGTAGCGGCGGTGGCACGGGCAAGGCCTGCCCGAGGACGCTGCTAGAAATGATAAGTTGGTCTGACTGTCGGTTCGCCGGCGGGGGGGGGGGGGGTGGGGGGGACGCGCGGGTAGGGGGGGGGGGGGGGTTTTTTTTTTTTTTTTTTTTCTTTTTCTTGTTAAGTAGGGGGGTTTGACTTTGTTTTGTTATAATTTAAATGTAAATGTAGGGGGGGTTAAAATGTTTGTATTTTGAAAAATTCAATAAAAATTATTTAAAAAAAAAAAAAAATTTCTGATCTGAAGACACAGTACTTCTTCTTTGCCATTACTCACTGCGCATGCTTCAATCACAGTGGGCCCCGCCCCTCATTCACTCCGATTGGTTGGAGGACTACCCGCTCCCCGTCGGTCCTCCAGTCCCACCCTATATCTTCCTATTGGTCCGGAGCAGCCGTCAATCATCCGGGCATTGTGACGGTTCCAGATGGTGAGAGCGGCCACAGGCTCAGGCTGACTCGCTGATTGTCCAATAATAACAGTGAGAGTCTCAGTGGGACAATCAGACAATAATAGTGGAGATGGGGCCCAGAGGGGAAATAGCAAAGGATTCACTCACTCCGAGAGTAACAAACACAGTGTCTGTTCCAATAAGAGTTAGGCAGCAGTGTGTGAGTGAACACATAGAACACAGAACAGGCCCTTCGGCCCTCGATGTTGTGCCGAGCAATGATCACCCTACTCAACCCCACATATCCACCCTATACCCGTAACCCAACCTTACTTTTTTAAGGACACTACAGGCAATTTATCATGGCCAATCCACCTAACCCGCACATCTTTGGACTGTGGGAGGAAACCGGAGCACCCGGAGGAAACCCACGCACACACTGGGAGGACGTGCAGACTCCGCACAGACAGTGACCCAGCCGGGAACCGAACCTGGGACCCTGGAGCTGTGAAACATTTATGCTAACCACCATGCTACCGTGCTGGCCACATCTTTGGATCCAGTGTAGAATCATAAAATCCCTACAGTGCTGAAGGAGGCCATTTGGTCCATCGAGTCAGCACCGACCCTCTGAAAGATCACCCTACCGTGGCCAATCCCCCACCCTAACCCCTTAACCCCACCAAGGGAGAATTTAGCACAGCCAATCTACCTAACCTGCACATCTTTGGACTGTGGGAGGAAATCTTCGCAGCTACGGGAAGAATGTGTAAACTCCACACAGACAGTGACCCAAGGTCGGAATCGAACCCAGGTACCTGGAGCGTGAGGCAACAGTGCTAACTACCGAACCACCCCCGTAACTCTGTCATGATTAGACAATAACCTGCCTGTTCTTCCAATTCTGGTGTATGTTACTCTGTCACTGTTATCATTAGATAATAATAGGAGGGCAAAATAAATGCAAGGTAGCAATGATATTTTGAAGTTTCTGTGTTACAATGAGTGTCACTGGGAGGTGTGTGATAAAATAGGAATGGAGACATCATGACAAAGGGTGGCACGGCGGCAGTGGTTAGCACTGCTGCCTCACGGTGCTGAGGACCCAGGTTCGATCCTGGCACCGGATCACTGCCGTGTGGAGTTTGCACGTTCTCCCCGTGACTCCGTGGGTCCCACCCCACAACCCAAAGATGTGCAGGGTAGGTGGATTGGCCAGTCTTGAGGTCCACCAAAAAAATAGAACAAAGGAAACAAACAAAGAAAGATTATCCAGGGAGGGATTAGACAGCCATGGCTGACAAAGGAGGTCAGGAAATGTATCAAAGAAAAAGAGAGATCCTATAAAGTGGCCAAAAGCACCGGGAAATCAGAAGATTGGGAAGGCTACAAAAACAAACAGAGGTTAACAAAGAGACAAATAAGGAAGGAGAGGATCAAATATGAAGGCAGGCTAGCCAGTAATATAAGAAATGATAGTAAAAGTTTCTTTCAATACATAAGAAACAAACGTCAGGCCAAAGTAGACATTGGGCCAATTCAAACTGATTCTGGAAGGCTAGTGATGGGAGATGAGGAAATGGCTGGAGAACTTAATAAGTACTTTGCGTCTGTCTTCACAGTGGAAGACGTTAGTAATATCCCAAAAATTATAAAGGGTCAGGGGGCTGAGTTGAGTATGGTTGCCATTACAAAAGAGATGGTGCTAAAAAAGCTAAAAGGTCTTAAAATTGACAAATCTCCTGGCCCCGATGGGCTACATCCTAGAGTTCTGAGGGAGGTGGCTGAAGAAATAGCGGAAGCGTTGGTTGAGATCTTTCAAAAATCACTGGAGTCAGGGAAAGTCCCGGACGATTGGAAGATCGCTGTTGTAACCCCCTTGTTCAAGAAAGGATCAAGACAAAAGATGGAAAATTATAGGCCAATTAGCCTAACCTCGGTTGTTGGTAAAATTCTAGAATCGATCGTTAAGGATGAGATTTCTAATTTCTTGGAAGAGCAGGGTCGGATTAGAACAAGTCAACATGGATTTAGTAAGGGGAGGTCGTGCCTGACGAACCTGTTAGAATTCTTTGAGGAGGTGACAAGTAGGTTAGACCAGGGAAACCCAGTGGATGTGGTCTATCTGGATTTCCAAAAGGCCTTTGATAAGGTGCCACACAGGAGGCTGCTGAGTAAGGTGAGGGCCCATGGTGTTCGAGGTGAGCTACTGGCATGGGTTGAGGATTGGCTGTCTGACAGAAGGCAGAGAGTTGGGATAAAAGGTTATTTTTCGGAATGGCAGCCGGTGACCAGCGGTGTCCCACAGGGTTCAGTGTTGGGGCCGCAGCTGTTCACCATATATATTAATGATCTGGATGAAGGGACTGGGGGCATTCTAGCGAAGTTTGCTGATGATACGAAGTTAGGTGGTCAGGCAGGTAGTGCTGAGGAAGTGGGGAGGCTGCAGAAGGATCTAGACAGTTTGGGAGAGTGGTGCAGGAAATGGCTGATGCATTTCAACGTGAGAAAATGTGAGGTCTTGCACTTTGGAAAAAAGAATCCAAGCATAGACTACTTTCTAAACGGTGAGAAAATTCATAATGCCAAAGTACAAAGGGATCTGGGAGTGCTAGTCGAGGATTCCCTAAAGGTAAACATGCAGGTTGAATCCGTGATTAAGAAAGCGAATGCTATGTTGTCATTTATCTCAAGAGGGTTGGAATATAAAAGTAGCGATGTGCTACTGAGCCTTTATAAGGCTCTGGTTAGGCCCCATTTGGAGTACTGTGTCCAGTTTTGGGCCCCACATCTCAGGAAGGACATACTGGCACTGGAGCGTGTCCAGCGGAGATTCACACGGATGATCCCTGGAATGGCGGGTCTAGCATATGAGGAACGGCTGGCGTTCCTGGGATTGTATTCATTGGAGTTCAGAAGGTTAAGGGGAGATCTAATAGAAACTTACAAGATAATACATGGCTTAGAAAGGATGGACGCAAAGAAACTGTTTCCGTTAGGCGAGGAGTCGAGGACCCGTGGGCACAGCCTTAGAATTAGAGGGGGTAAATTCAAAACAGAAATGCGGAGACATTTCTTCAGCCAGAGAGTGGTGGGCCTGTGGAATTCATTGCCGCAGAGTGCAGTGGAGGCCGGGACGCTAAATGGCTTCAAGGCAGAGATAGATAAATTCTTGATGTCGCGAGGAATTAAGGGCTATGGGGAGAATGCTGGGAGGTGGAGTTGAAATGCCCATCAGCCATGATTGAATGGCGGAGTGGACTCGATGGGCCGAATGGCCTTACTTCCACTCCTATGTCTTATGGTCTTATGGTCTTAAACTTAGGGACAAAGCAAAAAGGGCCGCTCCAGTTAGGGGCACTGCCCGAACGTAACAAAGATCAGCAGAAACTTAAAAACATCTAATGGGAGTGTATTTAAAGGGGTCAATAAAGCACCCCAACCCCTGCGGTGCCCACCGGGCATGGAAGGCTTTGATGGTGCCCATGGACACTGCATGATCCCTTTCTAGGGACACCCAGCTGCGAATGTAGCCGTGGAAAAGGGGCAAACAATCTGGTCGGATGACCCCCTTGGTCGCCCACTGCCTGGAGCTATAAATGACGCACTTCGCCAGGCCTAGAGCAGGTTCACAAGGAGGTAAGTGGAGCTGGTTCTCGAGGTCTTCGGCCCAAGTAGGATTCAGCAAAAACAGTCTGTGCTGCCACCCTGGAACGACCACCCAATGGAATCCAGCTCCTCCCTGATGATGGGGAGGGGGCTCAGCAAACACACTGTCCACTCGATCCCCCTGCCCCGGAACAAGCACACTGGATAGAATAAGGAAGGTTTTGTCCTTGCTGAAGGCAGATGTTATCAGTTGGGAAGACTGCAAACAAGCAGTCCAAAGGGCTTTACACCCACCTTGTTTTTGTCCTTCTCTCCCCTCTCCATCCTTCTGTCACCTCTCCTTCCTCCAGGCAGCTCAGCAGCAACCAGCACTGGAAACAGGCAGCAAACTCAGCAGTAGCAGCAACAGAAAAAGAGAGAGCAGCAACAGCAGCAGCCACTCTCCACTACAGCAACAACCTCACAACAGTCTACACTGGGAGTGCCAGCTTTGGATTGGTCATGCTAAATTGCCCCTTAATTGGAAACAAATAATTGGGTACTCTAAATTTATAATTAATAATAATAATCTTCACCTCTGTCACAATTTTGGTGTTTTCAAGTTTATAATCTCCTGCTGCAACCTTTGGCTGGAAAGATATCAGAAGCTTTGGAAGCACCTGTAAAAGGAAATTACAATGGTCAGAAATGTTAGTCAAGGTTAGAAATTAAGATCAGACAAACATTTATTTTGGTTTGAGTTTGCTGGGTGTAAATCCTCCCCTTCTAACCCCCGGTAGAAGGAGTTTCCAAAATCCATCACTCTTTGAGTAGAGGATAGAAGTTCCAAACGTTCTCTCCCCTTGTTGCCAGTCCCAGGATAGCTTTTTAAGTACCCAATTCATTTTTTACAATTAAGCGGCAATTTAGTTCGGCCAATCTACCTACCCTGCACATCTTTGGCTTGTGGGGGTGAAACCCACGCAAACACGGGGAGAATGTGCAAACTCCACACTGACAGTGACCCAGAGCCGGGATCGAACCAGGGACCTCGGTGCGTGAGACAGCAGTGCTAATGTCCCAGAATTAATTAATACGGGTTTTACTTGCTTTGGAGGCAGTTCAGTGAAGTTTCACTAGTCTGATTCCTGGGGTGGGAGAGTTTGTTTTATGGAGGAAGATTGAGCCTGTTTGGTCTGTACCCGATGCAGTTTAGAAGAATGAGAGGTGATCTTCTTGAAACATCTAAGATTCCGAGGGGTTTTGATGAAAGAATACTTTCCCACATGGGGATTCAAGAACTAAGGGGACAGTTTAAAGATAAGAGTTCTCCAATTTGACACTGAGATAAGGAGAAATGTCTTCCCTCAGAGGGTCATCAGTCTGTGGATAAAAACAAATTGCTGCAGATGCTGGAATGTGAAACAAAAACAGAAAATACAATCTCAGCGGGTCTGACAGTATCTGTGGAGAGAAAAGGGAGCTAACGTTTTGAGTCAGGATGACTTTGTCAAAGCTGAGTTTGTGGAATTCTCTTTCCCAGAGAGCAGGGACGCTGGGTCACTGAATAAACTCAAAGCTAAGTTCGTCTTTTTTTTATCTACTGGGGAGTCAAAGGTTTCTGGGGAAGGCAGGAAAATGTAATTAAGGGCACATTCGGATCAGCCATGCCTTTATTGAATGGCAGTGCCGGGTTAATAAGCTGAATGGCCTTTTCCTGCTAATTCTGATGTTATTATTCTTCTGTTCTTCGGATTGCCACACATGGAAGTAGCACCTCCCTCTCTGGAGGGACCTGTCAATCATCCAGACAATGATTTTCTCTCCTGGTCACCGGGATCCTGAAGCACCGCCTCTGTTACGTCATCAAGATGGCCCCTCAGCCGCTCCGCTAAACAAAGATGGCGGCCGTGGAACTGGGCCTGGCACCAAATAAAAGCTCCGCAGCTGCAAACGCGGGATTTGCAGGGTCTTAAACCGGCCTTGTGACCAGAAGGGGGTGTTTATGAAGCCTTCACTCCCTCCCCACCCCGGCTCCCGGCTCCATTCCTCCCTCCGCCTCACCGAATCTCACCGCCCCAAACAGCCGCTCCCGCATTCGCAGACCTCTGAGCAAAGTGACACTGCGCATGTTCCAGATACAGCCCAGCATTGCGTCTGCGCATTGGGCTCCTGTGCAGTGAATAGGGCACATTCACAGCCGCATGGAACGATGGGTAATAGCCGCACCATTGAAATTGTAAACAGTAAATACAAAATAATTTGGTTACCGATGGATCAAAATAATCTCGCAAATGATTGTCGATGGGTATTCTGCTATTCTCCATTTCTCAAAACGATTGAATGCTGCTCTCCCGTGGAACAATTCAGACCCCAATGGGTCCTTCCTCTCTCTTCCCCAGAAGACGCAAACTCTTTCTGAGTTCCATCGCAGAATCAGTAATTCCTCCATCTTCTCTTTTGCTCGTGATACTGAATGTTCAGTGTTTTCTAGAATGATCCAGCACAGATGGAAGTCACTCGGCACATCATTTCTGCATGGACTCTGGACAAGAGCTACCACTTTTCCTGGTTAAATTCCATTTGCCACTGTACTGCCCATATGACCAGCCCATCTGTATCATCCCGTAATTTAAGGCTTTTGTCCTCGCTAGTTACCACACCAATGATTTTCCATCTGCAAACTTACCGATCATATCTTCACATATTTCAAGTCCTCGATTTTATATATAATTACTGTTGGTGGCTGAGGATGCACTAGGATCTCCATCAGCACCTGGACCTGTATTTCTTTCATGTGAGACAATCGAAGCTTTAATAACTCTGGAGAAACAATGCTGGAAAAGTTGATGTTCTGGTCAATGAAAAATGAAAATGAAATGAAATGGTCAAGGCTAATAACTGGGTGCTGCCTTCTCTGTCTCTGAATTTACTCCACTCCTGTTCATTCCCCTCTTATGTAATAAGCAGTGGCCATAATGACTGGCAAGAGTATGCTGCCAATCAGTCACTATCGTGACAGCGTGCCAATCAAACTGCATCATTAGGATGGCATGGTAGCACAGTGGTTAGTACTGTTGCTTCACAGCGCCAGGGTCCCAGGCTCGATTCCTGCTTGGGTTGCTGTCTGTGCAGAGTCTGCACATTCTCCCTGAAAGTCTTGCTTGTTAGGTAAATTCTGAATTCACCCGAGCAGGCGCCGGAGTATGGCGACTAGGGGATATTCACAGTAATTTCATTGCAGTGATAACGTAAGCCTACTTGTGACAATAATAACGATTATTATTATTATTACTTTTGATTTCCAACACCTCAATGATGAGGCAGAGAGTGGCAGAGAGGGATCTCTGTCAAAGATCTGTGGGTTGAGAAACACCTTCTCCAATCACAGATAGACCACAAGAGTGAGTAGATGTCATCCTTGAAATGAGGAACAGCTGACAACCTAACAATAGAGGAGGAGCATGTCATGAAGGTGTGACAGTCAATGGGACTTTCTGTGTGTGAGCAGTTCAGCTGGAATTCCATCCTTGCCGGGTGCCTTTCTGCTTGCTCAACAATCAATCGCCTTTCCCAATTCAAGTGATGAGGATTCCTTGTCCAACTCAACCATGACAGGAAACTGCAGGAGAGTAAAAGAGACTGGGAGGTGTCCATCTCACAGGAGTACAGCTCACAATTGTGTTCAACCCAAGAGGGGCATATTTACATTTGTTGGTGAGAATGTCACCATAATCCATAATCAGGGTGGCACGGTGGCACAGTGGTTCACACTGCTGCCTCATAACGCCGAGGTGTCTGGTTCGATCGTGGCTCCTGGTCACTGTCCATGTGGAGTGTTTGTGTGGGTTTCGCTCCTACATCCCAAAAATATTCAAGATAGGTGGATTGGGTATGCTAAATTGCCCATTAATTGGAAAAAATGAATTGGCTACTCTAAATTTAAAAAAACTAATAATCCATAATCAAAGACAGTTCAGATTCCTTGATAAAAGCAAATTACTGCGGATGCTGGAATCTGAAACCAAAAGAAATATGAAACCATCTTTGGTTTCAGATTCCTGGACATAGGCTGCTCCAGTATTTATTTGCACAGCATCTCCATCTTTTACACAATGGCCTTGGCAATGTTCAAGTCCCAAGTGATGCACTGTTTTAGCTCTTGGGTTTATGTTGGGCATCGGGTAGGCTCTGCTTTTTGCTTCAATTACAGATGTTATCTCTGCTGAGTGGGTCTCAAACCAGTCTTTGTTGTGGTTTCCATCTTTACCAAATTTTGCTGCTGCTGTGTCAGAAATGATTCAATTCAGCAACTTCCAAACTTCATCAATAGTAATGTTGATTGATTAAGTTTCTATTCATGAATCTGTGAAATATTTTACAGTTTATTTCATGTTGATAATTTAATTTCATAATGGTGGTGTCACAGTGAAGAATGTGTAAGTCAGAAAGAATTGTCAGCAAGGATTAATTAGCATTTTCCACTTGGAGATCAGTAGAATGTTTCAGAAACTGAATTATTGATTTTTCACCAAAAACTATTTAGGATTAAAGTAAAAATTCATAACGCTATTGCAAGTGTGTTCCTGGGAAAGATCTTGAATAAAGAGGAAAGATGTTTTCAAAAAGAGACACTGCAGCCCCAAAATCAGTGACGAATCCAGAATATTAAACTGCAGCCAGTTATTGGGGTTGTTGACATCAGCAGAAATAAACCAAATATTGTAAGACTATCGATCCTGTATGTGATTAACAGCAGAAATAACAGCAGAATCCAGTCTCTTCAGTTACTCATGAAGCTGTTGATACAAAGAACAAAGAAAAGCACAGCACAGGAACAGGCCCTTCAGCCCCCCAAGCCCGTGCCGACCATGCTGCACGTCTAAACTAAAATCTTCTCCACTTTCTGGGTCCGTATCCCTCTAATCCCATCCTATTCAAGAGTGGTGACTTGAAAGAGGTCCACAAGATTATGAGGGGCATGGATAGAGTGGGATCAGCAGGCAGGGTGGAGGGGTCAGTCACCAGGGCGCATAGGTTTAAGGTCCCTGTGGCAAAATTTGGACGAGATGTGCAAGGCAGGTTCTTTTTACGCAGAGGGCGGTGCGTGCTTGGAACGCATTGCCAGGGGAGGTTATGGAAGGAGATACATGAACGGCGTTCAAAAGGCATCTTGACAAACACATGGATAAGATTGGTATAGGGATACGGCACAAGCTGAATGTTTTGGCAAAGGTTGGTATCATGACCGGTACAGGCTTGGAGGGCTGAAGGGCCTGTTCCTGTGCTGTATTGTTCTTTGTTCAAAGACCCTGTTCAATGTGGCAGAAACAGTTCCCGTGTTCGGAATGTGGATGACGTTTTAGCCGATGGTCTGACCTTTTGAACGATATGTAGTCACGCTGGAAGAAACCTTGGAAATCTGGGGATTGTGTATTAGATTTAATCAGAGCTGGAGATTTGTCGACATGTTCACATGGAGGAGCGACCGTTAATGTTCTCCGTGTGTGGGGGAAGTGATTCAGTCAGTTCACCAGCCTCACTTCATCATGGTCAATCTGTACTGGACTGTTACCAAGTGCAATGTATTTTCCCTGAGGTTTGGTGGCCAGTACAGAACACAGTTCATGCAGCAAGCAGGAATTTCTCTAATCTGCGATTTACAAGGGCACATTCTTGGTTCCCAGCAGTTACGTTTCTGCAGTAATTTCCTCATTTTCCCTGAACTACCCTGCCTGTTAATTCTATTATTTCTGATAATTCCATTACTGTAGCTATAAACATCACACATTAGAATTTAATCTGTTCCATTATTCACTCTGGTTTAAGTTTATGTTGAGGTTAATAACAGACAAACTCTGTCCCCTCCCCGATCCGATTGGAGTTTCCAATGAGTTGATTCTGTGGAATGAAATGTCTCATCAGCGTTTCCATGGTGACCTGTCTGCAGTGAAGCTCCTGCTTGAGTTTCTAACACAGACTAAACTTCTCTCTCCCATAACACACATTATATCAGACATTGGATGTCAATGTATTTCAGCCATGTTATGTTAATATCTCCAAAACTCTAAAAGGAGTTCAGATGCACAAACATTTAAATGTGGGAGGACAAGTTGATAAAGTGTTTCAAAAACACATGGGATCCAAGGTTTTATAATTCTGGGTGTGGAGTACAAAAGGACAGAGGTCATGTAAACCTGTTCAAATCATTGGTTAGGCTGCAGTTAGAATATTAGATTAGGTTTTGGGGATCTTGCACCAGGAAGGATGTCAAGGCCATGGAGAGGGTGTAGAAGAGATTCACTGAGCTGATCCCACGGAAGAGAGGCTTTAGTTACCAGGAGGGATTAGAGAAACTGGGGCTCTGTTCATTCAAACAGAAGCTAACTGGAGATCAGAGGGAGGGGGTTTGATTCCACTCTTGGGTGACTTTGTAGAGTTTGCACTTTCTCCCTGTGTCTGCGTGGGTTTCTTCCGGGTGCTCCAGTTCCCTCCCACAGTCCAAAGACTGTGGTTAGCGCAGGTTAGGTGCATTGGTCATTCTAAAAGATTTCCCCTGAGTGTCCAAAGGTTGAGTGGGTTTCTGGGGATAGGGTAGAAGAGTGGTCCTGAGTGGGGTGCCGTATTGGAGGGTCAGTGCAGACTTGATGGGCTGAATGGCCTCGTTCTGCACTGAAGGGATTCAATGGAACAGAAAAAGGCTCATATGAAATATCAATGAGACTGTACAACAATGTTCAGGACTCTCACTGTCCCTCTGGTCCTGCGGGGTGTGTGTGTGTGAGTGGGGGGGGGGGGGGGGGGGGGGGACCGGTGATGGTTTCTCTTATGTCTGAATGAAATGTTATTTTTAAAGTGAAGGGTGTCTGTACTGGGGAATCTGAGTAGCAAGTGCCAGCTTGATCCATTCTCAGCAGGTGAATGGCCTCCCTCCAGTGTGAATCCGCTGGTGTAAAGTGAGTGGAGATGATCGTCTGAACCCAGTCCCAGTCGGAGCAGCTGAATGGTTTCTCGTCAGTGTGAACACGTTGATGGGACACCAGTTTCCCAGAACTTTTAAAGCATTTCCCACAATCGAAGCTTTTAAACGGTCTCTTGTCAGTGTGAACTCTTTGATGGGACACCTGATCCCGAGAACTTTTAAAGCACTTCCCGCATTTAAAAGGTCGCTCATCATTGTGAATCTGCTGATGTGTCAGCAGTTGGGATGAATGAGTGAATCCACACCCACACTTGGAGCAGGTGAAAGGCCTTACCCCAGTGTGAACACGCTGGTGCATTAACAGGCTGTATGACTGAGTAAATCCACGTCCACACTCGGGCCAGGTGAAAGGCTTCTCCCCAGTGTGAATGCGTCGATGGGTTGCCAGGTCAGATGGGTAATTGAACGCATTGCCTCAGTCCCCACATTTCCATGGTTTCTCCCTGCTGTGGCTGCGCTTGTGTTTTGACAGATCAGATGATCGGCTGAAGCTTCGTCCACACACAGAACACGTGTACAGTTTCTCTCCACTGTGAACTGTGCTTTTTCCTTCCATGTTCAAAATCTGATGATATTCGGGTTCCGATCAGTTACACGACTGTCAGATTTTGATGTGGTGTTTGGTTGGAGTTTCCCAATCACACATCCTTCCCTGCTGATACCCTGTGAAACTGATTTAAAACAGAAAAAAGGGAGTGAGAGAGATCCCACAAAACACAAAGGCAGCTTGTGAAATTGAGCTGAATCAATCTGGTAACTTGTGGGGCCAGCACTGGGAAAAAGTGACCATGAAAACTGTTGAACCTTTTGTGAAAAGTGAATTAGTTTGTTAATGTCCTTCAGGGAAGGGAACCTGCCACCCAGCCTGAGCCCACACAAAACTCGGGCCTCTGCAAGAACACAAGAAATAGAAGTAGACCATTCAGCCCGTCGAACCTGCTCTGCCATTGAACACGATTGTTGTTGATCTCAGTCTTCAATTCTACTTTCCTGTTAGCTTTCTATATCCTTTGACTTCCTGAGAGACCAAAATCTCACCATCTCAGCCTTAAATATATTCAATGATGGTCACAGTAACTTCATTGCAGTGTTAATGTAAGCCTACTTGTAACAATAATGATTATTATGATCATCCACAACCCTCTGGGCTAGAGAATTATTTGTGAGAAACAGAGTGAGAGAGAAAGAGAGTGAGTAGCGGGAAAGAGAGAATCAAATAGATTGATGGAAAGGGAGAGAGAACAGAGTGAGGGTAACAGGAAGCAATGAACCAACAACTGAATCACAATTTGACAGAATCTACAAAACACCTGGATGGAGCAGGACAGCAAATGTATGTGAACATGAAATGAAATGAAAATCGCTTGTCACGAGTAGGCTTCAATGAAGTTACTGTGAAAAGCCCCTAGTCGCCACATTCCGGCGCCTGTCCGGGGAGGCTGGGAATCGAAGGGAATCAAACCCTGCTGCTGGCCTGCTTGGATTGCTTTAAAAGCCAGCAATTTAGCTGAGTGAGCTAAACCAGCCCCATCACCACCTGCAAGTTCCTTTCCAAGCCACACACAGTCGGATCCTGTCCGACATCCAGTGCTGGATGAGCAGAACTTTCCTCCATTTAAATATTGAGAAGACTGAACCCATTCCCTTTCATCCCCTCTACAAACTCCACTCCCTTGTTACCAATTCCATTCCTGTCAAATGTTTCACCCCTAGATGAGCTCTTAACCACATATCCACATCATCACCAAGATTGCCGATTTCCACCTCAGGAACATAGCTCAACTCCGCCTTAGTCTCTGTTCATCTGCTGCAGAAACCATCATCCATTCTTCTGTTACGTCTCAACCAAATTATTCCAATGCACTCGCAACCGGACTCCAACATTAAACAACCCCCTCCATCCCATCCCAAACTCTGCTACCCATATGCTTACTCACACCAGCCCCTGTCCCACTGATCTGCAAATGCTTCCTTTTAAAAGGCACAAAAAAGTTTTAATTTCTCATTCGTCTTTTCCTCCATGGTAGTGATCATCCTGATCACTGTAATCTCCTCCACACACACCCCTTTGAGATCTCTGCACTCATTTAATTCCAGCCACTTGAGAATTCCTGATTTTAATCTCTTCACCATTACTGAGTTGCCAAGGCCTCAATTTCTGGAATTTCCTCCTTAAAACTCTGACTCAATTTCCTCCGTTAGGATTCTCCTTAAAACCTAATATCTCCTCATGAGAGGCTGAGAAGGTTTAGCTTACAGGGCTAATAGCTGGCTTTTAAAGCAGACCAAGCAGGCCAGCAGCACGGTTCGATTCCCGTACCAGCCTCCCCGGACAGGCGCCGGAATGTGGCGACTAGGGGCTTTTCACAGTAACTTCATTGAAGCCTACTCCTGACAATAAGCGATTTTCATTCATGTGGCTCAGTGTCAATTGTTATTTTGTGACGTTTCTCTAAAAGTCTTAAAAGTTGTATTCTGTTCAAGTCATAATATAAATTCGAATTATGGTCACTGCCCTCGACATATATTCTGCCCCATAAATAAGAATTTGTAACTCAGCGTGAAACAGTCTGTCAGGAAGACACATTTAAAAAATGTTGCCCCCAACAATGATGGCGACTGAGCATGCGCTCTGCTGCTCGTGCCCCAATAAAGATGGTGGGTGCGCGTGCGCACTACCGCGACTGATCTAAATAATGATGCCGAGGGCGCATGCGTAGCGTTGCGAGCACCAAATAAAGATGGCGGCCGCATAGTCTCTTCTGGAACAAAACTGCAGCCTCTGCTCAGATCCCCAGGTATCGGTGGTTTATTTTGTCAGGTGTTCGGTTTATATAACATGTTTACGAAGCGTGCCTATCAACCCGCATGATCCAGCTCTCCCTCCGACCCGCCATTCCCACCGTCACTAATTACAGATCCGAGAAAGAACCTTCCGTCGCCATTAATCACAGTGCGCATGCCTCACTCTGCCCAGTCCCGCCCCTGATTCACTCCGATTGGTTGGAGGACCAGTCACTCCCGACATGTCCGCCCGAACCCGCCGACTCCATTATTGGTCGCGCGATGCCGTCAATCATTGCCGGGTATTGTGAGGGGTCGGTGTTGGGGGGCGGGGTTTACAAATCCCCAGTGCGGCCCCAGAGCCGAACAATGAACATTCTCCACTCTCACTGTCCGTCACTTCCGGCTTCTCTCCACAAACAACATCATAGAGACCAGGGGGTAGACACTGACCCAGTGACAATGTCACTGCATTAGTCACCCAGAGAGACAGGAAAATGTTCTGGGGACATGAGCTCCAATCCATTAATTTAATAACATCTGAAATTTAAAGTTAATCCCAATGATGGTGACTGAGGGTCACTGAGAAAATCTTCAATGTCACTGGATTAGGTCAAAAAGGCAGAAAGTAGGAAACTAGTTAGTTTAAAGTCTGTTGTTGGGAAACTGTTGGAATCCATTTTTGAGGAAGCAGTATCTGGACATTTGGAAAGTCAAACTGCAATCCATCAGAGTCTGCGTGGTTTTGCGAAGTGTAGATTGTGTTTGATTCATTTCTTGCAGTTCTTGGAAGATGTAACAAGCCAAGTGGATAATGGGGTCCTGTAGATGTATTTGGACTCCCAGAATACATTTGATAAGGTGTCACACAAAAGGTAATAATCAACATAAAATCCCACGGGGTTGAGAGATGATATATTAGCTTGGATAGAGGATTGGCTAACCAGCAGAGAGTGGGGATTAGATTTATTGACACAGGTAGTGAGGAAAAATATTTCTATCCAGAGGGTGGTGACGGTCTGGAATGTACTGCCTTCGGAGGGTGATAGAAACGGGTTGCCTCACATCCTCTAAAAAAGTACCTGGATGAAGACTGGCACGTCATAACATTGAAGGCTATGAGCCAAGTGCTGGCAAATGCGATTAGGTCAGGTTTATCATGTGTTGGTGCAAATTTGATGGACCGAAGGGCCTCTTCTGCACTGTGAATGAAATGAAAATCGCTTATTGTCACAAGTAAATTAAGTTACTGTGAAAAGCCCCACATTCCGGCACCTGTTTAGGGAGGCTGTTACGGGAATTGAACCGTGCTGCTGGCCTGCCTCGGTCTGCTTTAAAAGCCAGCGATTTAGCCCAGTGTGCTAAACCAGCCCCTCTGAGTTGCTGATGATACAAAGTTCGGTGGCATCATAGACGGCGTAGATGATTGCATTAAATTGCAAGAAGATATTGACTGACAGACAAGGTGAATGGGCAAGTTTGTGGCATTATAAACAAGTGTGAGGTTATCTGTTTTGAACCGAAAAAGGATCGAACTGAGTACTTTCTAAATGGAAAGAGGTTCAGTACAGTGGGTGTCCAAAGAGACTTGGGGTTCATAGAATCTATGGTATGGAGATGGGCCCTTCAGCCCAAACTGGTCCATGCCAACCAAAAAGCTCATCTAAGCCAATCCCATTGGCCTGTATTTGGCCCGTATCCCTCTGAACCTTTCCTATCCATGTATCTGTCCAAATGCCTTTTCAGTGTTGTCAATGTCCCTGCCTCAACTCCTTCCTCCGCCAGCTCATTCTGTACTATCCTCTGTGTAAAACCATTGCTCCTCAGATTCCCATTAATTCTTTTCCGTCTTAACCTAAACCTATGCCCTTTAGTTCCCGACTCCCTAACCCTGAGAAAAAGACTGAGTGCATTCACCCTATCCATGCCTCTCATGATCTTATACACCTCTATAAGATCACCCCTCAGTCCCCTACGCTCCAAAGACAAAGGCCCTGGTCTGTCGAATCTCTCCCTTTCACTTGGTCTCTTGAGTCCTGGCAACGTCCTTGTAAATCTCTTCTGCGCTCTCTTCAGTTTAATAACATATTTCCGATAGCAACGCAGCCAAAACTGAACACGATACTCCAGGTGCGACCTCACCAACGTTCTGTACAACTGCAACATAACTTCCCAACTTGTATACTCAATGCCCTGACTGATGAAGGCCAGCATGCCAAAAACCTTCTTCAGAGAATTTGCAGTGCAGAAGGAGACTATTCAGCCCATCGAGTCTTCCAGAGCTGGATAACCCTTAGAAAGAGCACCCTACTCAAGCTCACTTATCTACCCTATCCCTGTAACCCAGTAACCCCCACTTAACCTTTTTTTTGGACATTAAGGGCAATTTAGCATGGAGAGTCCACCTATCCCGCACATCTTTAGACTGTGGGAGGAAACCAGAGAACACACGCAGACACGGGGAGAACGTGCAGACTCCGCACAGACAGTGACCCAGCGGGGAATCGAACCTGGGACCCTGAAGCTGTGAAGCAACTGTGCTAACCTCTATACTACCGTGCTGCCCTATCTACCTGTGACTCCACCTTTAAAGAACCGTGCACATGAACTCCAAGATCCCTCTGTTCCATGATACACCCTAAGGCCCTACCATTCACTGTGAAAGTCCGACCTTGATTTGACTTTCTGAAATGCAACACCTCACACTGATCTGTATTGAACTCCATTTGCCATTTCTCGGCCCACTTACCCAGCTGATCAAGATCCTGCTGCAATTTTTGATAACCTTCCTCACTGTCTACAATACCACCTATTTTAGTGTCACCTGCAAACTTACTGATGAAGGACAGAGGACTTACTGATCAAGGACATCGAGGGCCGAAGGGCCTGTACTGCGCTGTAATGTTCTATGCCTTGTACATTCTCATCCAAATCATTGATTATAGATACTAACAGCAATTTCCTGGTTACTGATCTCCAAGTTACTCCAGACTTAGTTAATTACTCCAGTTTCTCAAATTTAGAACAGATTCCCAACCAGCCAATCAGCTTTACTCTGAGGTAAGTTATTTATATTCACTGTTCCGAAGCTCCTTCTCCCTGGATTTGCGCCAACTCCTCTCCCTGCTGCCTAGGCCCTGAATTCCCGAGGTACATTATTTATATTTACCGTTCCGAAGCTCCTCCTGCCCGAGTTCACACCAACTCCGCTCCCTGTGTTGGTGAGATTCATACCTGGGTGTCTGGAAAATCGTTAGGACAGTAACTGTCCTGTAAGGTAATGAGTCCTTTTGCTTCCCAATTGGCCGAGGAAGGCAGTGTGTCACAAGGATGGATGTGTTGACCGATTAATGGCTGGAGGATGGGGGCAGGTTATGTGATCAAACCTCCAGGAATACATTTAATCAAAGTTGATGAGGAGAAAATGTTGTGAATTTTTATCCTAAACTGACAGTGAGGTTTCTGTAAATTTACAGGATACTGGAAGAGGAGGTTTAACAGACGGGAAACGCTAACCAAATGTCACATCGCAATCTGACAGTCTCGATTCGTCA
The DNA here is from genome assembly GCF_902713615.1 of Scyliorhinus canicula. Lineage (NCBI taxonomy): Eukaryota > Metazoa > Chordata > Chondrichthyes > Carcharhiniformes > Scyliorhinidae > Scyliorhinus > Scyliorhinus canicula. The sequence continues at coordinate 11,778 of NW_024055796.1, read as the reverse complement.
GAACCTGAATTTCAGCAGCATCTGGGTGTGGAAGGTAAAAGGTTTGTCTGTTCTGTCTGTGAGGGAAGATTTCAGGTCTCAGTGTGACTGGAAACGCCCCGAGATTCACAAACCCTGGTTAGACCAAACCTGGAGAACTGTGTTCAGTTCTGGGCAACAAACCTGAGGAAGGATAGAATGGCCTCGGAGGGTGTAGCACAGATTGACTTGAGGATTAAATTACAAAATTAGATTATACAAACGAGTCAGAGACATGATGGCACAAAGAAGGGCATTCGGTCCATTGAATCCATGCTAGCTCTCTGGAGCAATCCAGTCGGTCCCATTCTCCTGCTCCATCCCTGTATCCTCGCAGGTTTATTTCCCTCAAATCCAATTTCCTTTTGAAATCAAATGATTCATTGTGTCTATTTTCAAACTCCCTGATAGGCAGCAAGTTTCAGGTCATTGCCACTCGCTGTGTAAAAACATATATTTCATATCACCTCATATCTCCTGTACCTTTTACATACAAACTAGGAACAGGCCACTCGGTCCCCTCGAGCCTGCTCAGCATTCAATAAGATTGCGGCTGATCTCATTCTAACCTCAACTCCACATTTCTGCCTACCCCTGATAACCTTTCACCCCCTTGCTCATCCAGAATCTATCCAGCTCTGCGTTAAAAATATTCAAGGAGTCTGCTTCCACTGCCTTTTAAGGACATGAGTTCCAAAGTCTTACAACCTTCAAGAGAATAAAAAATCCTCATCTCCATCTTAAATGTATGACCCCTTATTTTGCAACAGTGATGCCCTTGTTCCAGATTCTCCCACAAGAGGAAACATCCTCTCCATATCCACCCTGTCAAAACCCCTCAGGACCTTGTATCGTTCAATCCAGGTTTTACCCAAAACTTTAAATCTGTGTCCCGACTGCTTGTACGATCAGTGAATGGAAACAGAGTTTCTTTGTCCACCCGATGGAAATCTGGCATAATCTTGTGTCCCTGAATCAAATCTCCCCTCAACCTCCTTTGCTGGAACCATTCTGGTAAATCTCCTCTGCACCTTCTCCAGGAACCTTCACATCCTTCCTGAAGAGTGGTGGCCAGAGCTTTATAAAGATTCATAGAATAGAATTAGAACCATAGAATTCCTACAGTGCAGAAGGGGGCCATTCGGCCCATTGAGTCTGCACTGATTCTCTGAAAGGGCACCCTGTCTAGGCCCAAACCCCTACCCTGTCCCTGTAACCCCATAGCCCCACCTAACCTGCCCATCCCTGGACACTAAGTGGTAATTTAGCAAGGCCAATCCACCTTACTTGCCCTTCTTTGGGCTGTTGGAGGAAACCTGAGCACCAGGTGGAAACCCACACAGACACTGGGAGGAAGTGCAAACTCCACACAGTCACCAAGGCCGGAATTGAACCCGGGTCCCTGGCGCTGTGAGGTAGCAGTGCTAATCACTGTGCCACCAGAAGAATAGTTTTGGTATCAATATTACTGTTTATGAAGCTCAAGGTAGAATTTGCTTTGCCATCTATTCTCTTTTGTATGACTTGTAGATATACAAAATCTCTCTTCACCTCTTTCTCCTCCCAAAGAGGCCAGTTTGGTTTTTGTGACAATCCAGCAGTTTTCATGGTCACTTTTTCCCAGTGCCGGCCCCACAAATGACCAGATTCATTCAGCTCAATTTCACAACCTGCCTTTGTGTTTTTGTGGGTTCTCTCTCACTCCCTATTTTCTGTTTTTAAATTAGTTTCACAGGGTGTTCGAACGGGAGGCTTCAAAGTCTGCAGAATCAAACCAAGCATCACATCAGGATCTCACAGAGCCCTCAATTTATCATATCCTGAATATCATCGTTCTTTGAACATGGAAGGAAAAAGCATCGTTCACAATGCGGGGAAACCATCCACGTGTTGTGTGTGTGGACGAGGATTCGCTCTATCATCAGGCCTCACAAGCCACAAATGCAGTCACACCGAGGAGAAACCGTGGAAATGTGCGGACTGTGGGAAAGGATTCACTGCCCCATCCCAGCTGGAAACTCATCGACGCATTCACACTGGGGAGAGACCATTCACCTGCTCCAAGTGTGGGAAGGGATTCACTCAGTTAGCCAACCTGCGGAATCATCAACGAGTTCACAGTGGGGAGAGACCATTCAGCTGCTCCAAGTGTGGGAAGGGATTCACTCGGTCATCCACACTGTCCACACACCAGCGGGTTCACACTGGGGAGAGACCATTCACCTGCTCAGAGTGTGGGAAGGGATTCACTCGGTCATCCAACCTGCTGAGTCACCAGCGAGTTCACACTGATGAGAGACCTTTTAAATGTCCAGACTGCGGGAAGTGCTATAAAAGTTCTGGGAGTCTGATGAGCCATCAACGTGTTCACACTGACGAGAGACCGTTCAGGTGCTCTCACTGCGGGACTGGGTTCAGACAATCATCTCACCTCACTGAACATCAGCGAAATCGCACGAGGGAGAGGCCATTCACCTGCGCACCGTGTGGGAAGGGATTCACACAGTCATCTGACCTGCAGAAGCATCAACGAGTTGACACTGGGGAGAGACCATTCACCTGCTCCAAGTGTGGGAAGGGATTCACACTGTCATCCAACCTGCTGAAACACCAGCGAATTCACACTGGGGAGAGACCATTTGCCTGCGCCGAGTGTGGGAAGGAATTCACTCAGTTATCCAACCTTCAGACACATCAGCGAATTCACACTGGGGAGAGACCATTCACCTGCGCCAAGTGTGGGAAGGGATTCACTCAGTTATCTGACCTGCAGAAGCACCAGCGAGGTCACACCGGAGAGAGGCCATTCACCTGCTCCGAGTGTGGGAAGGGATTCACACAGTCATCCAACATGCTGAGACACCAACGAATTCACACCGGGGAGAGGCCATTCGGCTGCGCCAAGTGTGGGAAGGGATTCACTCAGTTATCCAGTCTGCTGAGACACCAACGAATTCACACCGGGGAGAGGCCATTCCCCTGCTCCAAGTGTGGGACGGGATTCACTCAGTTATCCAACATGCTGAGACACCAACGAGGCCACAAGTAACCACAGTGATTGGATTTTGCTGTTCCTCACATTCAGGACTGAACCATGTTCATTTGGGTCTCTTTATGTTGATAACAAATCCAGGCCATTTACAGGGGCCAATATTCTGGCTCATAGTCAAATAAATTAGATTTGTCTTAAATACGCAGTGTGTTGAAACTTTTTAATTACTCTGATACAAATTAGTTCCTTTTGAAGTACTCTCGCTCTCCCCTGTCTCTTCGATCCTCACCTCCAACAAGAAGTGTGAGGAGCTTGTGGAGCTTTTTTGTGACTGAGATTGAGTCAATCCGATCAGCTGCCTCTGCTGCTTCCCTCCCTTCCACGAGCCCACCGGACCAAACTGTCTCTAAATTTCATCCTTTCCCGAGCCCTGAATTCACATCTTTCTCTAGTTTCTCTCCCATCTCCCCTCCTGCCCTCTTGGAGCTCATCTTGTCCATAAGACCCAGCTCCTGCTCCATCGACCCTATTCCCACTGAGCTACTGATCAGCCAACTACCCTGGGTCCATGGATATTGTCAACATTTCTCTCTCTTCAGGTACTGTCCCTCTGTCCTTCAGATCTCCCATCATCACCCCCTCAATAAAACAAACCCTTGACCCTGCCATCCTTACAAATTACTGCCCCATCTTCAACCTCCCTCTCCTCTCCAAACTCTTTGAACATGTTGCCACCTCCAAAATCCATGCCCATCTTTCCCAGATCTTCCATGTTTGAATCCCTTCAATCAAGTCTCTGTCTTGTAGTGCAGTAGTGAAAGGAGCAGGCAAATGGTCTCTTCCCAGTGTGAATTCGCTGGTGTGTTTGCAGTAGTGAACAGTAGTGAAATACAAGAGACAAACAGAATCTTACCCGGAGAGAAGACAGACAATCCGGGAGCTTGGATGCAATGGCAGCACGGTAGCACAGTGGATAGCCCTGTTGCTTCACAGACCCGGGTTCGATTCCCGGCTTGGGTCACTGTCTCTGTGGAGTAGGCAAGTTCTCACCATGTCTGCGTGGGTTTCCTCCAGGTGCTCCGCGTTCCTCCCACAGTTCAAAGATGTGCAGGTTAGGTGGATTGACTATATTAAATTGCCCTTCGTGTCCAAAAGGTTTGGGCTACTGGGTTACGGGGATAGGGTGGAGGTGTGGGCTTAAGTAGGGTACGCTTTCCAAGGGCTGGTGCAGACTCGATGGGCCGAATGGCCTCCCCCTGAACTGTAAATTCTCTGATTCTATGAGGTGAGATTGTCCTTTCTGAGCTCCAGCCAGGTGATGCTAAACACTCAGGCGGGAAAGACAAAAATCTACAACGTGTTTAAAACAGCTGATTTATTTCATCAATATCTAGAATGTTAAACTCCAGTCCCTTAGAGGTTATTATCATCAGAAACAAACTCCAACTATCAGAGTAAAAACCTCAAAAGCTCTGGTCCAGTTAGAGGCCATTTGGCCCATTGTGTGTGTGCTGGCTGCAGTGGAGCTATTCAGCTTAATCCCATTTTGCAGATCTCAGTCGATTGTCCTGTGTGTCCCAGTCCTTTAATTGGATATCCAAGACATTAATTTTAAAGTGATCAGGATTTCTGCTTCTATGACCCTGTCAGACAGCGAGTTCCAGACTCACACCGCTGAAATGATGACCTCCTAGAAATCATAGCTTTGCCAAAGGAAGTATCCATTCTAAAGTGCAAGGCCCATACTGAAGACAACACTATAGAAGCACAAGGAAATGCCCTTGCAGACCGAGTTGCAAAGGAAGCTGCCTTCCAGTGGAATTCTTCAGCAGAACCAAGACACATCTACAAATTGGGAGTGACCAATTTATTACAAGATCTACGTGAAATGCAACATGACACTGCACAAGAGAAATGGCCATGGTTAGACTCGGGTATCCAGTGGTATGATGATGATATTTGGAGACAAGTTCAGACGGATAAACCAGTTGCACCACAGGCACTGATGCCATTTCTGGCCCAACAGATCCATTCATGGGGCCATTTAGCCCCAGGAAAGATGATGGCTCGATTCCAGAAAAGTTGGTCTGGCAAAGGGTTCCAAACACATGCACAATTGGTGTCAAACCGCTGTGTAACCTGTCAAAAGAACAACTTAGGACCCATAAGATCAATACCTCAGCTAAAAGCTCCTGCCCCTGCAGGACCATTCCAGAACAAACAGGTCGATTACATCACCCTTCCTGCATGCCAAAGATACACTGATGTCCTTGTAATAGTGGATAACCTCTCGAAATGGGGAGAGGCTGCTCCAGCCAGGAGGGCTACAGCCACCCACACAGCCAAAGTCCTATACAAAGACTATATTCCCAGATGGGGAGTACCAGCGAGCATTGACTCAGACAATGGAACCCACTTTCCAGGTGCTGTTTGCCAGGAGGTTTGCAGGTTACTGATGCTTTACTTAGTTGTTGTCAAAACGTAACAAATGCTGTCAGGTGTCGGCAGCTTGAGGCGATCCTCCTGAGGGGGGGCACGACTTGGTGCCCGGCGAATCCGTTTACGTAAAAAAAATTCAGCGCGAGCCGTTAGCAGCCAAGTGGGAAGGCCCCTACCAGATATTACTCACAACTCAGTCAGCCGTGAAACTCCCAAGGAAATAAATCATGGATTTACGCATCACATGTGAAGCGCGCGGACAAAAATCAGAATCTGTAAAAATGTTTGCCATAATATTGATTTTCAGTTCCATGTTTGGCCCAGCAGGCCTTATCCAGGAGTTCAATGTTAACACGTTCCTTTACATGTCTACGAGGGAACAAGCGGTCCTAGATCTTGTCCTGTGTAATGAGACAGGATTGATTCATGATCTCATAGTTAGGGATCCTCTCGGAAGGAGCGATCACAATATGGTGGAATTTAAAATACAGATGGAGGGTGAGAAAGTAAAATCAAATACTAGTGTTTTGTGTTTAAACAAAGGAGATTACAAGGGGATGAGAGAAGAACTAGCTAAGGTAGACTGGGAGCTAAGACTTTATGGTGGAACAGTTGAGGAACAGTGGAGAACCTTCCAAGCGATTTTTCACAGTGCTCAGCAAAGGTTTTATACCAACAAAAAGGCAAGGACGGAAGAAAGAGGGAAAATCGACCGTGGATATCTAAGGAATAAGGGAGAGTATCAAATTGAAGGAAAAAGCATATAAAGTGGCAAAGATTGCTGGGAGATTAGAGGACTTGGAAATCTTTAGGGGGCAACAGAAAGCTACTAAAAAAGCTATAAAGAAGAGTAAGGTCGAGTATGAGAGTAAACTTGCTCAGAATATAAAAACAGACAGTAAAGTTTTTACAAATATATAAAACAAAAAAAAGAGTGGCTAAGGTAAATATTGGTCCTTTAGAGGATGAGAAGGAAGTTTTAATAATGGGAAATGAGGAAATGGCTGAGGAACTGAACAGGTTTTTTGGGTCGGTCTTCACAGTGGAAGACTCAAATAACATGCCAGCGACTGATAGAAATGAGGCTATGACAGGTGAGGACCTTGAGAGGATTGTTATCACTAAGGAGGTAGTGATGGGCAAGCTAATGGGGCTAAAGGTAGACAAGTCTCCCGGCCCTGATGGAATGCATCCCAGAGTACTAAAAGAGATGGCTAGGGAAATTGCAGACGCACTAGTGATAATTTACCGGAATTCACTAGACTCTGGGGTGGTCACGGTGGATTGGAAATTAGCAAACGTGACACCACTGTTTAAAAAAGGAGGTAGGCAGAAAGCAGGAAATTATAGGCCAGTGAGCTTAACTTCGGTAGTAGGAAAGATGTTGGAATCTATCATCAAGGAAGAAATAGCGAGGCATCTGGATGAAAATTGTCCCATTGGGCAGACGCAGCATGGGTTCATAAAGGGCAGGTCCTGCCTAAATAATTTAGTGCAATTTTTTGAGGACATTACCAGTGCAGTAGATAACGGGGAACCAATGGATGTGGTATATCTGGATTTCCAGAAAGCCTTTGACAAGGTGCCACACAAAAGGTTGCTGCATAAGATAAAGATGCATGGCATTAAGGGCAAAGTAGTAGCATGGATAGAGGATTGGTTAATGAATAGAAAGCAAAGAGTGGGGATTAATGGGTGTTTCTCTGGTTGGCAATCAGTAGCTAGTGGTGTCCCTCAGGGATCCGTGTTGGGCCCACAATTGTTCACAATTTACATAGATGATTTGGAGTTGGGGACCAAGGGCAATGTGTCCAAGTTTGCAGATGACACTAAGATGAGTGGTAAAGCGAAAAGTGCAGAGGATACTGGAAGTGTCCAGAGGGATTTGGATAGGTTAAGTGAATGGGCTAGGGTCTGGCAGATGGAATACAATGTTGACAAATATGAGGTTATCCATTTTGGTAGGAATAACAGCAAACGGGATTATTATTTAAATGATAAAATATTAAAGCATGCCGCTGTGCAGAGAGACTTGGGTGTGCTAGTGCATGAGTCACAGAAGGTTGGTTTACAGGTGCAACAGGTGATTAAGAAGACAAATGGAATTTTGTCCTTCATTGCTAGAGGGATGGAGTTTAAGACTAGGGAGGTTATGTTGCAATTGTATAAGGTGTTAGTGAGGCCACACCTGGAGTATTGTGTTCAGTTTTGGTCTCCTTACTTGAGAAAGGACGTACTGGCGCTGGAGGATGTGCAGAGGAGATTCACTAGGTTAATCCCAGAGCTGAAGGGGTTGGATTATGAGGAGAGGTTGACTAGACTGGGACTGTACTCGTTGGAATTTAGAAGGATGAGGGGGGATCTTATCGAAACATTAAAAATTATGAAGGGAATAGATAGGATAGATGCGGGCAGGTTGTTTCCACTGGCGGGTGACAGCAGAACTAGGGGACATAGCCTCAAAATAAGGGGAAGTAGATTTAGGACTGAGTTTAGGAGGAACTTCTTCACCCAAAGGGTTGTGAATCTATGGAATTCCTTGCCCAGTGAAGCAGTTGAGGCTCCTTCATTACATGTTTTTAAGGTAAAGATAGATCGTTTTTGAAGAATAAAGGGATCAAGGGTTAAGGTGTTCGGCCCGGAAAGTTGAACTGAGTCCACAAAGATCAGCCATGATCTCATTGAATAGCAGAGCAGGCTCGAGGGGCCAGATGGCTACACCTGCTCCTAGTTCTTATGTCCTATACCTATGTCAGAGACTTTCAACGTCTCTAAGTGCTGGGTGTGTTCTTCTATCCCTACCAATTCCCAAGCAGGTATCCCACTACAGCCTGTTCCTTTTACTTTATCCCAAATGGCAGAATGCTACATTTTCCAAAATCCCGACTATACCCTTCCCCAATGTGGAGACACCAGAACCAAAGAAATGATAAACCATGAGGTTAAGAGATGGCGATCTGCAGGCTGCCCATTAAACACTTTCAAGGGATGGTATCAAACCATGTCTTTGATCAGAAACAGAAACCACCCCAAGTAACCTTCCCAACTGGTCATAATCATACTGGAACCATATATTTAATCAGCTATAATCATAGAGCATGGAATGCGGGATACAGTAAATGTGAATATTATTTGGATGTGAGTGCCAGTAAAATGTGCACTCATGACACAAGAAAGGTAGTGGTCTATGGACATGAAGAGAATCCCATTGACTTTAAAGGGCAACCTAATCACACCGATGGGACAAATTTTACAGAACGTTGGGCCCAATATTCTACCTATAATGGCACCTATTACATCTTCAGTAATACTGCATAACCTTTGCTCCCAGTGAGCGGGAGAGGAGCGTGCTATTTAGGATTCATTATCCCCTTTATCCGTCATTCCCTTTCCCTAGCCGATGCTATAAACGCAGACTCAAAACATGGACCTCTCATCCCACAGTTTGAGAAATATCAACCTCCCACTATCATCAAGAGATCTAAACGTGAGATCACAGGGGCTGAGAAATGAATATCATCGTACTGACCAGAGAATACATTAAATTGGCCGCAGCTTTAGGGAAAATAACCCAATGACCACTGCCTGAGCCCTGAAGTTAGCATTTCAGCCGAGATGCTAGCCATTCGAACTGTGGCTTACTTGGAAGTCCAACCTTCTCAAGAACCAGCGGAGACACACTGGGGAGAGGCCGTTCATCTGATCGGTGTGTGGGAAGGGATTCACTCAGTCATCCCACATGCTGAGACACCAGCGAGTTCACAAGTGACTGCAGGGATTGGATTTGGATTCTGCTGTTAATTACATCCGGACCGAACCATCTTCACTCTGACAGCTGAAGTTTGTTGCTGCTGATATTAATAAGCCTGAAAGCTGGGGTGTGCATTAATGTTCTGTATAAATATGATTAAATCAGCTTTGATTCAGGACACTGTTTTGAATATTTGGTTTGTCCTCAATGATAAGAGGAGACTGATTGATCTGTTGACTGGGACATTATTTTGATCTTATCGTACTCTGAATTATTTCTGTTCTCTGGTTCACCTTCTCCCAGATTAAACACTGAGCTTTCATCAATCCTATCAATCTGTTATTGACATTGGGCGGTTGGTGAGTTTCACCTGATATTGGTGTCAGTTGTCCTCGGAAGATTTCCCAGTTTTCTGAAATTCCAGTGTGGTTGTGTGTTAATGTAATGATCGGAGTTTCAGTTCCAATGCTGATGATGGAGGGCCTGTGCTGAGAGGACCACAGAATTGTTACAGTTCAGGAGGAGGCCATTCAGCCCATCGAATCTGCACTGCTCACTGAAAGAACATTCTACCTAATCCCACTCCCCTGCCTTATCCCTGTAACCTTGCACATTCTTTCTTTGCAGATAATAATCCAATTCCCTTTTAAATACCTTGATTGAAGCTCCATCTCCATCTTAATACGTTCATTCCAGACTCCAACCACCCTCTGGGTGAAAACATTTGGCCTCAGGTCACTTCTGCTCCTTTCGCTAATTATTTGAATCTGTGGTCTCTTGTTCTTGATGTACTCCTGAGGGGAAATAGCTTTTCATTATTTACCCTATCCAACCCCTCAGGATCTTGGATTACCTCTACAAGACTCCTCTCAGCCTTCTTTTCTCCACAGGAAAACAGACCCAACCTCTCCTCATAGCTCCAGTTATTATCCCTGGAATCATTCTTGTGAATCTTCTATGAACTCTGCACTCCATGCCTTCACATCTTCCTCAAGTTTAAAAATATATCTCATGGGATGTGGTGTAGCTGGCTGGGCAATTTACTGCCCATCATTAATTGCCACTTGAACTGATGGTTTGCTCAGCCATTAAGAGGGCAGTTTTCAGAGTCAATTCCTTGATGTGGGCCTGGAGTCACATGCTTCGGCCACACACCACGTAAGGGAAGGAGATTTCCTTACCTAAAGGACAGGAGGGAACCAGATGGGGTTTATGACAAACAACCATGGTTTCATGGTCATCATTAGACTTTTTTAAATCCAGATTTAAAAAAAATTGAATTCACGTCCACCATTCCATATACTAACTAAGAAAGTTAATTCTGGACTAAAGAATTGTAACTTCTCGAAGTTTGCAACAAGCAAAGTGGATAATGGCGACCCTGGAGATGTAGTATATCTGGACTTCGGAAGGCATTTGATATAGTTGCCACACAGAAGGTTAATTGACAAGGTGAAATCACATTTATTAGCTTAGATGGAAAACTGGCTGACAGGACAGGAGACAGAGTCAGGATAAAATGATTATATTTCTGGATGGAAAATGTAACTAGTGGGATGCCACAGGACTTCAGTCCTTGGGCCCCAGCTATTTACAATCTATATTAACAACTTGGATACAGGATAGAAGGTTCTATAGCCAAATTTGTATATTACACAAAAATAGGTGGGACAGTAAACTGCAATGAGAAAATAAGAACCTGACAAATGGATATAGATAGGTTAGGAAAGTAGTCCAATATAGAACATAGAACATAGAACAGTACAGCACAGAACAGGCCCTTCGGCCCTCGATGTTGTGCCGAGCAATGATCACCCTACTTAAACCCACAACCCGACAATCCCCCCATTAACATTACACTACGGGCAATTTAGCATGGCCAATCCACCTAACCCACCACATCTTTGGACTGTGGGAGGAAACCGGAGCAACCCGGAGGAAACCCACGCACACACGGGGAGGACGTGCAGACTCCACACAGACAGTGACCCAGCCGGGAATCGAAACCTGGGACCCTGGAGCTGTGAAGCATTGATGCTAACCACCATGCTACCGTGAGGCCGTGGCTGATGGAGTTGTGGATAAGTGTGAGGTCATGCATTTTGGTCAAAACAATGGAAAGGCAGCTTATCTAAATGGGGAGAGACTTTGGGGTGCCCTATGCAGAGCGATCTGGGTGTCCTTGTGCATGAGTCACAGAAAATGAGCATGAAGGTGCAGCAGATAATAAGGAAAGCAAATGGAATGTTAGCAAAAGGAATTGAGTAACAAAGTGTTGTTGCAACCATACAAGGCATTGGTAAGTCCGCACCTGGAGTATTGTGCACAGTTTTGATCCCCTTATTTGAGGAAAGATGTAGTGGCATTAGAGGCAGTTCAGAGGAGGTTCACTAGGTTGATTCCAGAGATGAGGGGAGATTGATAGTTTAGGCCTATACTGTCTCTTAGAAGAATGAAGGGAGATCTAACTGAGGTAAAGAAGATGCTAAAAGGTATGGATAATGGGCGGCATGGTAGCATAGTGGTTAGCACTGTTGCTTCACAGTGCCAGCGTCCGGGTTCGATTTCTGGCTTGGGT